>NW_024582556.1:835097-837301 GCF_018398535.1 Haplochromis burtoni | reverse complement strand
TTTCTTTCTTTCTTTCTTTCTTTCTTTCTTTCTTTCTTTCTTTCTTTCTTTCTTTCTTTCTTTCTTTCTTTCTTTCTTTCTTTCTTTCTTTTGACCCCTCTATTTAACCCTGTGTGGATGCCTGAGAGTGGTTGTATGAATCTTAAAGTAAAGTCAACATCTGTTTGGCTGAGGCAACAGGGGTAGATTAGAGTAACCAAACAAGACAATTCAGGGAGACATCATAGCAGTTAGGTTGTACGCTGTCCATGTGCAAGCATGCCTGGAGTTTAAATGCTGGTAATTATTACTTTGGAGATAGTTCTTTGTGTGTGTATGTGTGTTTGGTTTTATTTGCCTTCACATTAATTAAATGGAAATGACTAAGCAATCATGGCTATTATTAAATTGACATTCGGATTGTTACTCAAAAAGTAATAAATTCACCGGCATAACTTAGGGCACCGATTTTGTTGGATCACTTGTATATAGACATTCAAATATCTCGGTGTTACTCAGAAAGCACGGCTATGTGAATTCTGTCACACTAAATTAATGCTGAGGTGAACCTTTTTGCATTCGTGATGATTTGTATTTGTTCAACTGTAAATAGCACTTTGAAGTTTTCACATCATGTTTCACTCAAACTTGTAGTTGATTAATGTTTTGCTTGCCATTGACTTTGGCTTCAACTGTTTTGTACTTTTTCTGCCTTCTTTCTTTTTGTCTTTCTGTTGTAGTAAAATCCATCTAAAGGGCTTGGGCAAGCAGTTTTATTTATGTCATATTGGACTTTATGAAGATTTTAATGTATATTTATTACACCCTTTCAATATTTTATATGCCAAATTAACTATTAGCTAATTGAAAAAGATGAATCCATAATTAATTAATTGTTTGCTGCAGACTTAATACAATGCCCTGACATAATTTATGAGGACATAGCAGCGGAACAAGGCTGCAGTCACAGGAAAAGAGTGTTTTGTAATGTTTGATGTAAAACTGGTAAGATCCTACCATAAAATGAGGTTAATAGACTAACAGCCTGATTCTCAGTGAGGCAAATGATGGCAGACAGCACTGGCTTTCTTATCCAGTGTAATTCACCTGCCTCGTGGCTGGCAAATCATTTTCTGTGGTGAAGTCCTGTGAGCAGAGATCCTTTAATCATCCACTAATAGGCCTTTATGAAAAAAGCTGAAGATGAATTCAGCCTACCTGGCGCTCTGTTATCATTATCACTGCGATGAGTTATCAAAGTATTTGTGTGTGCCTGTAGTTTGTGATGGTGTGTGTGTGTGTGTGTGTGTTTGTGTAAGAGCACAGATAATGAGGGAAACCATTACAGTTCGATCAGTTCGGTTATTACCAACACAGTCAGTCTAGGTGATTTCTGTTCAGTGATACATTGAGTTGTAATGACAGACATGCATAGCACTGTGTACCACAGACTTTGGAAACACTTGAAGGCATCTGGACAGACAAAATGACTTACTTACTTGTAACATACTCCCTTTCTTTTTACCATTTGAGCAAGTGACGTTAACAGAAAAGACGGGAACTTTGTAGGAAAAAGGATAGCTTTAACTATTATCGTAATATCTGACCACATCCGTGCCGCTGAGGCATCCACCAGACTTGATTCAGTTGCTGTTGACCAGATGGATGTGTTTACTGACAACAAAACCTTGTTAGATAGCTACCCACACATGCTGTAACACTGCTTGTGTGTTGCCGTGTCTGGAAATGTCTGCTTCCCTGAGTCTGTGTGCATGTGTACAGGGAGCCGTGACATTTGTAGGTACTGCATTCTGATCCCACCTAACCTTGCTGACACCAGTTATAACTCATAATCGAAAGCTGTCCTTCAGCTGTTCTTTTTATTCAACACGAAGTTATATCAGCGTAAATGAAAGTTGTAAAAACTGCACTGTAGTGTGATATACAAAGCAGGGTGTTGTCTGTTATGGTGAGCTGCTCAGATTAAGCCCGGTCTGTAAGTGCACAGGAGGGCCTTAGAGACAATGCATGAGAGATGGGCGTGAGAACGCTGGTAAGGCTTGGTTCTCTGCAAGAACTGTCTTGTGTTTAGGGAAAATATCCTCACACTTGAAGCTCCAATGTCTAGATTCAGTTCTAACAAACAGGTTTTGCAAGAACGGGCTCAGGGAGAAAGAGACTTTTTGTGGGTGTGAATATCTTTCTGTTTGTGTGTGTGTGTGTGT
>NW_024582556.1:771004-835077 GCF_018398535.1 Haplochromis burtoni | reverse complement strand
TGTGTGTGTGTGTGTGTGTGTGTGTGTGTAGCCACAGCTGTGTTTCAGACGTCACTGTATTTTTTTCCTTTGATGTGTCTGGAAAACCACAAATACTAAGCTGTGTAACTGTAACTTTGAAGTGCAAGTAGTTTTTAGGGCCTCCGCCAGCTTTCAGGTCGTGAAATGAAAGAAGAAGAGAAAAAAGCTTCATAGTACTATATCAAAATTGCCCGTTTTGAGAATGCTGCTCTTCTTATGAGTCAGATTGTTGTATTCGGCCCGAACCACAGTGATCTCTTGTTTCTGCTTTTCCCCAGGTGTTACAGCAGTGATGTCAAAGAGCTGAAGACACCTGTAACAGTAAGTGCATCTCTAAAATCTCTCACACTATGCCCAAAATGCATGTTACAAAATAGTTGATGCGTGACTTTTGAAAATATACATTGTCACACACTTCTGCTTTTACAGTGGTTTTTAAAAAATTATTTCTTTTTTTTTTTTATGGCGCAACAGAACAAACTTGCAGACTCCTCCAGTTTCAGGCCTAATTTGATTTTCATTCATTCAGTGAAAGAGGATGTTTTTTTTCTTCTCCCCCAATTAAATTTAACAAGAGCCCCTTGAAAAGCAGTTGTTATGATTACATTACAAATTCGGGGTTCATTCAGTGAATCAAGCAATTAATTAGATTTCTCCCATTCTAATCAGAATATTTGTATGAAACGTACGCGCCTAATAAACATCCTTTGAGTTTGCTATCTCTTCAGACCCAACACTGAATGTAAATGGGTGTTAACTGTGCCCGACAGTGCTTCTGGGTTAGGATCTTGGATTGGGTTTAGTTGTTTGTGTGTCTTTCTGCGTGTAGCATTAATCTTCTCCTTTTTGAGACCCTTTCTTTCTTCCCTCTCTGTTTTCTCGCTGTGTCTGTGTGTGAGAGCAAGCTGTACTCAGGGGCGCGGCTGCGTCCTCAAGGCTTCACTTCACACACACCAAGTGGTGTGCCAGTTTATTGTTCCACACACACAGACAATGACTTGCACTTTCTCTCCTGCCTGACTTGATGGCCTTGTGCCTGTGAGTGTGTCACCAGATCAAATTGGATCTTTTAAAAGAAGGTTTTTGCTGAATGCAGAGCTCAGTGAAATACTTGTTTCGCCCGTGACTGTCTTTTTAGCCTTGTGCGTTAGCAGACCCGATTCTATCAGGTCTAACCATTACTGCTTCATCTCTGGCTGTGAATGATACATTATATCCCCTGCAGGTTGGTGCGGGCTGCTTGTATCATTTGTGATAAGTATTGATGAGTCCTCTCTTGGGGAATCAATTTCTAGGGGTGGGTAGTGGTGGTGGGGTGTGTGGGGGGGGGGGGGGGGGGGGGGTAGCCTTCTAGCTCAACCCCCACAGCTGGCTGCTCCTAACTGGTGTCTTGGCTGCCTGACTCTTCCTGCAGCCCCATAGAGAACAAGCACAGCAGAGCACAGGGGAAAGATGGAGCTCATCCAAACAGCTATGGTGTAATTAGCTGACATTTGTTGCTTGGAAGACAAGAGAAGGAAAAAGGAAAGAGCTGCTCAACTCAAACACCCAAAGGAATATGCAAATGTTGAGGGTGAGAGAAAATGAAAGAAAGACAGAGAAATGTGTCTAATGGCACAGAGATATAATTATATTACATTCACGTACGCATGTGGGTGTGTAATTGTGTGTGTTATGAACCCATTGAACTTTATGTGAGTATTTATGTCAGTGTTTTGCCACTGCAAGGCACGAACCACTGGTCTACGGAAAGGACTTCAAAATATGTTAGGATAAGAATGAGGCTTTCTCTGCTAAGAGACGATACCCTCGTCTGCTGTGTAGCGCTGTTATTTTTTAGAGCATGTCTTAAAGTATTCAGCCACATCAGCTAGGCATCACACAAGTGAGATGCACAGTACCCGAGTGAAGCAGCCATCCACAAACGGGCTGATTCTCCGGTTCCAGGAAGGTTGTGCGTGTGCATGTGTGCGCTCGCATGTCTGTTTGTGTGCGCGTGTTTAAGCGAGAGTGCCGTACTGCATGTAAACTATCTGTACTTAAGCCAAGGTGCTGTGCGAAGGAGCAGCAATGCTTACGCAGCCCCATCTGCTTGATCCAAGCTTGAAATGCAATGCTTTTTAATGACAAAATACTGAGTGGCTGGGAGCTGTGCAGAAAAAGGAGGCATGTGTGTGTGTGTGTGTGTGTGCGAGTCAGTTAGTGTGTGTGTTATGTGAGTGTGAAATAGAGAGGAATAAAGGGAGAGGGAGAAGGAGAGAGAAAAACATCTCGAAGGTCAGGAGCAGCGGGCGGCCGTAGGGGAGAGACACGTGAGACAGAGATAGTCTTGCGTCAGCCCCACAGCAGTCCGTTCTTTATGTGTGTGTGTGTGTGTGTGTGTGTGTGTGTGTGTGTGTGTGTCCTGTGGGGCCAGCATTTCCATCCGCATCCCACCGTGTGTTACAACAGAGTAGCATGCCAGTGTTTCTATTCTGAGTGTCTCTGAATAGATCTGAAAAGATAGATAGATAGATAGATAGATAGATAGATAGATAGATAGATAGATAGAAGGACAAATTACTGCTTGGAATTACTTCGAAGCAGTCAGTCACTGAGCTATAGATAATTTTTTACATGACTCTTGTGGCAGTGGAAGGGGAAATTACACCTTCTAGCCTGAGGGGAAAGAATTTGTGTGTCTCGTTGCCTGTCACAAAACCTGAATAGGGTTTCATCAATCCTAGCAACTACTATCATTTTTCAGCTCTTATTCATGAGCCCTCTTTGTTTCTCACAGTGTCTTTTTTCCCAGTGCCCTTTAAACTGGTGCTCTGTTAGATTGGGGAAGTGTTAGAGATAACTCCTAAACATTTAGTACTTTGTACTTGCCTCGAAGCTAAGATTGTTAAAAAGCTACTGTGTGATTGTCCTCGGGATAGGGAGCAGAGTAGATTCAGCAGACACACTCTAGCATTACTTTGGGCTTAGCCATCCATGTCTTTGTGTCGCTTTCACTCAAACTCATGCTTTCTACACACACATACACACACGCACATGAGGAAACACACTGGCTGTTCCCCTTCTGCCTCTCTTGGCCCGCATGATCTCGACAGGGCTCAGTCCTGTAGCCAGACTTTTGATTCACCCCCACTGCCAAACAGCCTCTGCTCTTCTTGTCCCCATGAAGGGCTGCAGCGTGGGGTGAGGCTGCTCTTTTACAGACACTTGTGCCATGAATCACTGCTTGCACCCAGGGAGCCTCAGTCCACTCAGGGGCTGCCTGCCCGGACCATAATGTACGTGGTCATGAGGGGGCCATTTTGAATGGAGGCCAGACAAAACAGGAGCTAAAGAACCCAAGCTGTGAGCTTTCCCAGAGAGGGCAACAACAGGAGTGTGTGTGTATGTCTCTGTGTTGTATTTGTTGTAGTACGAGCTTGATGTTGGCTATACAATGCTGAGTTCTGGGTGTCATAATGCAACATAATTGTATACCAGTAATTTATGAAACATTAGGAGTAGACCTTTAAACCCCATGCATCACAAACCTTTTAGCCGCATACAAACGGGATTGCAATTTGAGCTCCTTGGACGCAGCTCTAATGCCTGTTTCACTGTTAGGTTTGAAAACAAGTGATGATCCATCCTTTGCCATCTCTTGCACTTACTTACCAACCTACCAATCACATTACCCTCACCCTGAGTAGAAAATGGTATCTAAGACATTTTTGCAAAGTTGTCGACGTCATCTTAGAGCATTTGGCCCTTTCATCAGCCTAACCCAGATGTTGTCTTTTTTTCTGTGGGTCACATGGTTCACCAGATTTAAAGGTTTTAAAGCCAATTATGTTCTAAATTTGATGTTTGTTTGTCCTTGATTGTTCTGATTTTGTGTTTTGTTTTGCTTTAATTTTGGAAGCTTAGCCAAATGGGTTAATATGACTATTAGTAATTGGTTATCATTAGCAGAGTTGTTATTATAAAAAGCCATCATTATTGTCTGTACTTAGTCTGTGCATGCATGCGCTGTTAGAAAATGCAGGGTTACTGTCTTATGGAGATAATTAAGCAGACCCCCCCACACCCCCCACCAAGTCAAACACACACACACACACACACACACACACACACACACACACACACACACACACACACACACACACACACACACACACACACAGTTTCCTCATCTCTTTCTCTTACATACACACATAAACATCCACAGTGCCTTGCATTGACTTCCATTCTTTTCCTGGAGAGTAATTCCAAGCTTAGCTTTGCCTTACTCCCCTGTACTTTAACCTAACCTTAACTGGACAACATGTCATCACTTTAAAATTTAATGATTTACATAATGAGGACTTGCCTTTCTGTCCCCAATAAGGAAGACATGTCTGCACATTGTAGTTGTGAAAGGAGTGTTGGTGAGATCTGTACTCAAAAATGACATGGTGACCTAATGTTTATATTATGCAAGCATATATTAACCTTTATAGATAGATAGGACATGATAATTTTGTTGAAAATCTGATATCATGCCAGTCTTAGACACACACACACACACAAACACACACACACCAGCTGTTTCCCTTATGAAAGCTTTCAGGTTTATTGGGTCTATCTGCCGCATTTATGGCCAAACCACATGTCTTCAACTGTCTGTATTCCTTGGTCTGTGTTTCTGCTCAACCCCTTGTCTCTCAACATCCTCTCCTACTTCCTGCCCCCTTACTCTCTTCCCCAGGTCTTCTTTCCTCCTTCTCTACTTCAAACACCCACACACTAAACACAGTCCACTGCTATGGATGCGTTTTCTGCCTACGTTGTGTGCCTGTGGCTGGGAATAGTTTGTCCCTACTGGGCCTGTGCATCCCAGGGCCTGTTGTGCCAGGCCAGGTTGTAACCTGGATACAGCTGTAGTCAGGAGAAGCCATTAGCTGTGCCAGGAGGCCCCCAGCTCCCAGTGAGAGCTCATTACGGTTTCTGTGCAGTCACACTTCTCCTATGAAACACAGCAGTGAGCCTGGTGAAACTAGCCAGGACACTGAGCCTCAGGGAAACCATTATGGCTTGATTTGGAGTTCTGAGAGAAAGAAAGAGGAAGAGATAGAGGGAGAGGGTTTAGGTTTCATCGAAAGAGTAGAATGAATACTAAGAATGATATTAATCATTAAACATAGCCAGCTTTCCCTGTAGTTAACTGTGAGAGAGTGAGTGTCTATGATTATTGGATTTGATTTTCTCTTTGTTCAGTGGGTGTACATGTGTTTGTGCGTGCGTGTGCGTGTGCGTGTGCGCTCTGAGTCCCAGTTCAACCGTCTGGTCTGGTGTGCAGATGGTTGAGTTGAGGCCTGCTGAATGTGATACCCATTTTCTTTTCTCTGTCTCTTTATCTGTCTGTTTTTCCTTACTTTAGTTCTGTTTTGTTTTCCTTTCTATGCTACCTCTTTCTGCTAGGTTTCATTTACCAGTTAACATCCCTGACTGCCTCCACTCTTTCATCACTGCATCTGCTGAGGGCCATCTAGGGCAGAGGAGAGTTTTCCACCGCTCTATTTTCTCTCTCCCTGCTTCTTTATGCGCCTCTCAGGGCTCAGTGCGGCAGCTATATGCAGTGGCTTTGGAATGAAATGTCTCTTAACCGAGCCATGTGCCCCGGAGCTACGGTAATTGCAGGTGAAATTCAGCTTCCTCTTTAAAATGCCATCTCTCATTTCCAGTTACCGGCCCCCTTCGTATCTCTCTCTCTTTTCTCTGCCTCCCTCCCCTCCTGTCTCCCTCCCTCTCTCTCTCTCTCCCTCTGGCTGTCTTTCAGAGGCGTGTGAATCCCTCAGCCCCTGTCGCGTCTCTCTGCCCCAACAGACACTCCCACAATGCACAGCGCTGATGGTTGCACAGTGATATCAGCCATGCAGAGGAAAAGGGAGGGCCGCTGTCTTGACACATACACATTCAATATGTGCGCGTGTGTGTGTGTGTGTGTGTGTGTGTGTGTGTGTGTGTGTGTGAGTGTGTGTGTGAAGAGAGAGTGCCAAGATAATATGTGCATGACAAAAACTGAAAGTGTGTGTTTGTGAGTGAGAGACAATAAGCATATATATCTTTGGTTAGATGAGAGAAAAGGTAATGTGTGTTGTTGTGTGTTCAAGTGTGTGTACGTGCGTGCGTGTGTGTGTGTGTGTGTCTACAGCGTCAGCAAGGCGTGAGCTGTGTAGAGGTGACATCAAGGTGAACGCGGCGTGCAGAATGCTCTGCCGACTCGGGAGGCAGCAAATGGCTCTGTGGCAGATGGAGTCTTTGTCAGGGAAGAAAAATGGCAGCTCAAGAGCGTCAGAAAGACCCCCTTCACCCCCCCACCCCACACACACGCACACACACACACACTGTACATAGACACTAAATACTCTGTGTCCTTTTTGCACAGTTGGCCATACACAACAAAACATTCATAGATGCAATACAATCATACACACAAAACATATACACACAGACAAATGTTCATACACATACTGACACCAAACACACACACACACACACACACACACACGCACACACACCCCTCCTCCTTCACAGTGAGCTAGGCTGGCGGGCGGTGACCTTCCCCTGCTCGGAGGGTTCCCTGGCTGTTTGATCAATTATCCCTCTCCCATTGTTTACCAGGAAGCAGGGGTAGAGAGGAGAGGAGAGAAGCCTCAAAATGGCCACTGTCAGGTGGAGGGATCCATTTCCCTGCCAGCGTGGGGGTGGGGGTTAGGGAGAGAGAGGGAGAGACAGAGGGACCATAGCCACGAAGCACGCTTAGAGGGAAGGGAGGAGCATGATCGCCTGGCAGTTGGGATGATATGACATTATACTAAAGGTACAGCTCTGACAGTGGTTAACATTTGTAATGCTGACATCATCCGTTAAGAGGTGATCGTCAGATCTCTCAACTTGGAGGAGACAGTCACTAGTTGTCTGTGTATGAATCCTAAAAACGAACATTTGTGCCAAAATCAGTGCTGTATACATTTCTAAATGAATTGTCATGATGTTCGTGCAGTGCTGCAATGACATGCACACACACATGTGTATGCTTAATGCCACAGTACTGCAGGTACACTTCCTATTTTTAGCGTGGAGAAGTGAAGGGGGTGTGGGGGGGGGGGTACATACTCTAAAGGTCAGGTGGCAGAGAGAAAAAAACGACTGGGAACAAATGATGCACTAAGCGAATGACACTCTGAGGTCCTGCTTTAATATGTATGTATCGCAGGTTGATGGCTGATTTCATTAGCGCTTCTCATTGTTATGCATAGATTGTCCTCCTGCAGCAAAATGAATATTGTATTCACATGCGCGCGCGCGCACACACACACGCATATACGTGCACACACATACACACATAACAAGCTGCGATTTTCAGGGAATACTGTATGTTTGCATCTTGCACAAAAAGACTTGAAGAAAAGGGTGATGTTTCCACAGGCTGTTATCTGTGTTGGCTATAATTAAAACAATTTACAGAGCTGTCATTGTAACACAGGTTTCAGCGCTGCTGTGGACAATTGCTGTCAGGTAGTTGGTGTGATTATTTAGGGGTCCTTGCTGATGCACGCGAGAATTATTTCCAAAGCGGAAAAGAAAAGCTATCTTTGTTCAGATGACTTGAGCAAAATAAGTCATGTCATGTCTGTGGGTTCAGATTACGTCATTTCAGTTTACCTAAATCCTGTCTGTGTTTGTGTGTGTGTGTGTGTGTGTGTTTCGTGTATGTGTATGTATGTGTGTGTGTCTGGGAGAATAATATGTTTAGTTCTATCAATTAGTTTACTGTAAGCGTTTATGGGACTATATTATAATATTTGCACACAGAGAATACATGTGGTGAGTGTGTGAAAATGCCTGGCCACTTTTTTCTAATCCTCCAAGATGACTGTGTTTCAGAAGGGATTCCAATCCTTAGTGGGGCATGAGCAAATGCTCTGTGCTCGATATTAATAGCTATTGTGGGCGGAAAAAGGGAAAAAAAAAAAGCTTCTGCATTTTTCCATATGTTTTGTAAGGAAACAGTCCAGATGGATCATCTCTTGGTCTGGAGCTTTCGCTTTCTTCAACCCAGCTCAAATCCAAGTGGTGTTGGACGTGCCAGACACACACAAACACACACGCAAACACACCCCAGTGCTCACTCTCCTCCCGTCTGAAGTACAACAGGCTGTTACTGATTAACATGTCTAAACTCAGCCAGTTCAAAAAGCCACTGCAATTCTTCTTCCAGCTTGCCCTCATGGATGACGTGACAGTCTTTCTTCCCAACATACCTCACGTTCCCCGTAATCACCGAGATATGTTTGTCGCCTTTCTGTTTGTTGCCTGAGAAGCCATGTTGGCATGTCTTCTCACATTACACACTTGGTTTCATCCCCTTAACCCCGTAATTCTCAGCCTGCATGGGCCGCCTGACCTCTTGAGTCATGGATGTTAGACTCATCGGCATCGCAGGGGACAGAGTTGGGATTTATCCTGCCAAATAATTGTAAGCATGGTGGACAGGAGTAAACTTTTTTTTTTAACTGGATATTTAAATACCTCCAGTGATACTCTTTGTGAATGAATTTTAACTCTCCTTGCATCGGTTTTTCAGTTCTGCACAAACGTAATTTAAAAGTCCCCCTTGAGAAAGCAAAGCACGCACACTCGCTTCTTCTTTCCTGAGTCGGCGCATGTCCGAACAACCGCACGTGTACACGTAGATGCATTTTGTAGTGTGACAGGATGCCACATAGTTGGCGTTTACCAGTAGGCTGGAATTTCAGGATAGCACGCAGAGAGATAAAGTCAAATTGTCGTTGGTTAACTCACTATTTCTGGGCCACAGAGCATAAAGGGTGTCTGTTTATGACACCCATGCATGCCATGTACGCATCACTTACATACGCCACTCTGCCTTTGCTAGTCAATTGATAATAAAAAAAAGAGTAACACGGATGCTCCTAGACATAGGTGCCAGCACAGACAAAAGCCGCAGTCTTGTCTGTGAATGCATCTAAGTTTTCTTTTTACGACACATCATTTCTGGAACCAGGAAGTATGCCACAATGACTGACAGCATGTAGGATGATATTGTGTAGGTGTTTAAATTGTGCTTTTAGAGGTCACAGTGCCCTTAAAATAGATTTTGAGCATATTATTCTGCGTTGCAACAAGTTAAAGGGCAGGCTTTGTAAGTGTTGATTCTTCATAACCCAGTGGTGCTATATTTACATGAAGAAATCATGAAATTCACTTAGTCAGCAGCGGAAAAACGAGCTTCCTCTCCAAAACCACCCACACCGCTTTCAGCCTTGTTGTGACTTGTTTGTCTGTCGTTGGAGGATTTTGACTTCTTCCAGAACAATTGCACTTAAACACCCTCAGTTCCAGAGAGGACGGGAGCTGGTTACACGGCGGCAAAGTAGCGCTAAAAAACACCAGCGGAGCCCGTGAGACAGAAACTTTGAATACACTCTTTCTCCCACCCTTGTTGTAGCCTCTCTCTGTATGCATGTCAGGTGCATGCATGCTATTGTTACTTTCATCACTGGTGTGTGTTGTCATGTGCAGCTGTTTGCTCTCCAGTTAGTGTAGTGTGCAGTGAGTTAGTGGAGTTACGGCTGTGTGGAGTTTCTCTTCACTCTGAGCTTCTCTCTGATTTATTCTTAACATCTGTCTTTGGCAGGTGTGTGGAACCACAAGGTCCTTTCTTCCTGAGCCTGTGATGTAGCTATCATTGCGGGCAGTGTGTGTCTGCGTGTGCGCACGCTTTTTGTGCAAAACAACAGAGAAGGCCTTCCTCCACCCCCTCCTTGGGATGAGTCATATTTGAGCTCTGTGTAATCTAAGCCCGTGTTTCATGTGTGTGAACAGACAGACCCTGAGCAGTGGTCTTGGTCCTGACTCCCTCTGGGGCACTGAGTGGGTGAGACACAGCTATCAACAACAGGCCCAGGCAGCTTCGGTTTCAGCCTCGCTACACAAGGAATCTACTCGTCATGACACAAGCACAGATACACACACACACACACGCGCACAAAAAAAACAAGCAGACATTCATGTAGAGCCAACACTATTCTTTGCTCTCCTTAACTCCTCCTGAAATAATATCAGGTAACAAGACGGGGGCTGATGGCAAGCTTTGCGATTGGCTCAACTAAAAGGAAGCGTTAGGATCCAGAGGGTGGAGTTATGGGTCTAGTTTCACATGAAAAGACAGTTGAACACAGGTAACTGCGAGTGTCAGTGTGAGTATGTGCAAGTGCATATGAGTGTGTGTGCGTATGTCATGTGTAGATCCACCTGGGGGAGTGCAATTGCAGCGCAGTAATGTCAAAGCTGGGTTTGACACAGTCGACAATGGAGACTCAAATATTTTGGCTTTTTATATGAAATCACACAGGGGAAGTGTGGTGATACAGGAAATAGGGCCATGTCAAGGGGGGGAAAAAAGGAGCACTACTTGGTGGATATTCTGCACACCATTTCAAAGCACCCCATTGCTGGTGTGACTAACTCTTTTAAGGCACAGCTGGACTTTTAAAAGGGTCTTCAACATTTGCCCCCAGGAGGGAGGAAAATGTCCTGGATAGAGCCACAGAAAGGTGATACTGGAAAAATGAAGCTGTTTCCCATTATGATACTGCTTTTGTTATATAAGTGTCATGTTTTATCACACTTTGAACTGCACTGAAAGGAAAGTGCTTTTTCCCCTAATTCATGTGAAATGTTTAATGAAATTTAGTACAAATTTTGCTTGGGTGTAGAAAAATTAGAGGTTTTTGGCACATGATGTCCCAATTTTGCCATTTGATAACACTGGAAGGGTATAGGCAGGGTCACATTTACAAGAACACAAGGATTGGATGATAGCACTTGTCAAATGTCATGCCTTGATTCTTTTTTCTTTTTTGCCATGACCATTTATTCCAAACTGCATGGCATCAGATGTCACAATAACAGCACAGAAAGACAGAACAAACCATGTCAGAGTAACATTATGCATGCCTCGAGGCAAACTGTGGTGACCACAGTGTTGTACAGTTCTGGTCTTAATCTCAGCTCACTGAACTGTGAATTTCCTTGAGTTGTCTCATTTTAAGCCAGCTCAGATGCAGAAACAAAGAGGTCTTATAATAGTATGGTCTTGTTTTCGTGTCAGTTTCTTGCTATCTTTTGTTGAACATGTACCTTTTACAGTTTCTTGAAGGTCAGACTAAGTTTCTTTGTTTTTTTTTGATGTGGTTAAAAGAAAGAAAAGAAAAAGGACGATATCTTTTATTTTGAATTTGGAACAAGTGAAAATTGTTTTTCGTTGGTCACATGCTTGCCAGCTGCGTGCATTTTGGCAAGTTACATAGCAACTTGAATTATTTTTCTCAACAGTCATAAAAACAGAAAACACATACTTTTTTCACCAACATGTCTTATTGTTGCAATTACAGGCACGTGTGAAAATAAACAGCATTTGGTTAGTCTTGATGCCCGTTTATGGCCTAGATGCGTTCCAAGTGTGCACAACTTCTCTGATTTAATCCTGGCTCGGGTCCTTTGTTCCATCTAACCCCCCTCCAATATGTTTGGGCGTTATAGTCTAAAAAAAAAACCTCTTGTCTTTACAAACCGCTCTCATTATTGGGGGCAGCAGACAACATTACAAGTCTTTATGACACCACAGCCAGCAGTAAGCATAGTGACTATTTGCTGCCTGGTCCTCATTAAAATATATTTAGATCGCTGTTTATGTTATCATGACCTCGCCTAATCACATAGCGTGTTGTTGTTACAGTATAGTAATGGGTTTTTTTTGTTCTCTTATAACATCTTTTCATATCATCGTTAACACTCGTGTAATAATGTGTTAGCACCACCAAGGTTTTTTTTTTTTTTTATCTCCACAGATATCCCATGTTGTATAATTTGTAATTTTCACTTTTTTGAAGGTGAAAATTACATTCTTCTTTCTTCTAAAACAGAAATTTAGCAAGATATTCATATCTTTGTACTTATCCATATATTTATATTTTACAGCACATCAGAGCCAAACCATTTCAGCGTTGTCTCACATCACAATGTTTGATCCATCACTCATATAAACAGTGAAAAGATAAGGAATAAGTAGATTAAAAAATGTGTTTGTTTGTTTGTTTGTTTATTGAGCCACGTAACACTGACCTATGGATCATTCAAGCATAAAAATGGAATCACACAAGGGGTAACCAAGTGTTTACCAAAGATCCAATTTTTAAATTGAGATTTAGGCACTTTCTTACTAGCAGCCCTCATAATTTGTTCCCATTTCTTTAGTTGAATCTATGAAAAATGCCAAAGAATAGTTTGAGAGCCATAAACTACTAGTGCATCAAAAAGGTGATTCTTAAACAACTGAAAACATGTCATACTTCAGCATGATGTGCAGTGCGTCTTTTAAAAAAACGAAACAAGTGGAGGACAAAAGACGGGCTGACAGGCCTAAAGACTATCTACAGCACATGAGAAAAGACTGAGCTATGCCAAATTAAACAAGAACTGGACTGAAAATCACTGACAACAGGTCTCATGGAGGGAATCCGAATTTTAAACTTCTGTTTGAAATTGTTTCAGTTTCCACAAAGAAGGTCAGGAGAAAGGTACCACAGTGAATGTCTGTGGCCATGTGTAAAACAGGCAGACGCTCTGTCATGGTTTGGGGCTGCATTACAGTCAGTGATGTTGGAGATCTTGACAAAGTTGATGGAATTATGAACACAGAAAAGTGCTGTCAGATTTTGATCAAGCATCCACTACCAATCTGGAAAGCATCTGATTGGCAACATCTTGCCAGTGATCTTAAACACACTGCTGATGCAGAAAAGCATACCTGGATAGAAACAGACACACAAGGGAACACTTTCAGTCATGGATCGACCTTCCCAGAGTCCAGACCTCACCATTATTGAAAGAGTGGGGGATCATCTCGACAAAGAACAGAACAAACTCAGCCAACATACAAATAAGAGCTTTGAATATCCTTCGAGAAGCCTGGGGAACTATTCCTGAAGACTACTTAAAGAAACTAGAGGACTTTTCTATGAGAGTTCAGGCTGTGTTAAACTAGATATTGACTTTCAAGGTTGTTACAGTTGTACGACACCTTTTTTGTTTTTTTCCTTTGTGCTGTAATTATATTTATGTTTGCACATGCTTATAAATCACTGCATCTACTTTCTATTTTTTCTAACAAAATGTAAAGAAACGAGGGGTGGCTCAAGACTTCTACAAATACAAAGTTGCATATTCTTCTATTAATAATATTATTGTGTGTCATGTCATTGTGATTCGACAAGCTTTTTTAAAATGATTTTTAACCAGCTCACCCAGTCATTAATTGCACAGGGCCGTTGGTCCCTAAAGTTACGCTGAAAACATGTAGCTCAATATTGAATAAACAAAAACCTTACAGTCACTCGCCCAGCAAATCAACACGCACAAGCTTGCCAGGACATCTGTGAAGTCTTAAAAGGGACATAGAAAACAAGTCAGCTTAATGTATTGCTTGGTTTGTCAAAGAAAAAAACAAGGAGTGTTGTCACGCATCACATGAGCTCCGAGTTGTGCGTTGGCAAGTTATAAATAAAGTGATGGGATTGTTGAAGATTTGCTCTTGATACAGTCTTCCTTCCTTCCTTTCCGTCTGGAGCAGGATAAAGCGGGAATGAATGCCAGGCTTTATTTGTCTGGAACTATTTGCCCAGCTCATCAGGAAAGGTTGAACTAACTGTCACAGTTAGTTTACAGCAACTAATCTGTGGTGTTCATTAGAAAACCTACGCACATACAAACATTTTCTCCCCTCTGTGCTTTGGCTGCATTTTGTGATTCTTGTGTAATATGGATGTAAATTAGTGGCTGATATCGCAGCTTATGTGTTTGCGTGTGTTTGTGTTTGCACGTGTGTGTGTGTGTGTGTGTGTGTGCCTGTACGTGGGCATGCACATTCATGTGTGTGTGGTAACAGCACAAAGATGTCCCAAGGGTTTTTCCCCCCTTTTCTCATTACAAATGCTAATGTCACATTAATGAAATCGGCTTAGTTTAAGGTTTATAGCGTAGCCTACACTGAGAGATTTGGCCTTGACACTTCCCACATATTTCAAGTTGAATCACATTTTTTTTTCCTGTGGGCATACAGTTCTGAGTTAAACTGGCCCTGAGTGAAACTTCAGAGGTAAACTTTAGGCCACACTTGCCAACCTTTGTCATCATTGTAAATTGTTGGGCCACAGGCTGCCCGCTGCTCAGCTTCCAATGATGAGTGCTAGCTTAGCAACAGCAATAATGGCTTCAATGAGGGTCTGGCTAATGTAAACATTGTGGTAATGTGCAAGCGGCAGTTTGTAGAGTCACAAGCTGTTAATCATTGCTCAACAGAGAGCTTGTCAGGCACAACAACATGCCAGAGAGTTAATCATAGTTATAGATCCCTTCTTTTATGCAGAGGACATATTTAACAGCTGAGTTTCTAATCACTTGGCCTTTCCAGTAAGCACGTACAGTCATATTAGCAGCCATGATTCCAAGGGTCAAAAAGAGAGAGAAAAACAAGAAGCGAGTAAACAGCTGCTTTAAAATGCACATATCTAAAAGAATTGTTTACCATTACATGTACAACCAGGGACATTTACTAGGTTGTTGAATCATAATGTATTAATTTCATATTGTCATGCTGTCTAACATATTGAAGATGAGCCGGTGATATTTCTGCCACTTATACCCTTAACACATCAGTCTTAGTCTGTTTCTCCCACTCAAGTGTGATAGGTAGCATTTTCTAACCTTTCGCTGAGGTTTTACTTCTTGCCTCAGTTTGAGTTTTTTTCTTTCTTTTTTTTTTTTTGCAAAAACAAAGGCTTAACCAGTAACTGTGAGAAGAAAGATTTTTCTTTGTAATTAAAAGCCAATTTTGTAAAATTGATTAGATTATGCTAATCAGTGGAGATAATATCTTAAAAGCAGTGTGAGGAAAGGAGATAGAGGGAGTGTGAAGAGTGGAAAGGAGTGACAGTCCAGCCGCCATTACAAGCTGCTGATTTCTGCAGAGTGCTTCATAAAATGTCAGAGCGCTTCTCCCTGAGCAAGACACTGAAAAATGGCAGCGCTGTGATGTGCTGGCACCTCACCTGCTGCACTGTGTGCGAGTGTGTGCATGTGTTTGTTAGAGAGCGAGAGAGAGACTGAGCGAGAGAGGAAGAGTGTAAGTGTGTGTTCATTTGTGCGAGCGTGTGCTTGCTCCTGTGTACATGCCTGTATGTGTGTTTTTACATCTGTGCGTGTGTGCGTGCGTGCGCGTGCGTGCGTGTGTGTATGTGTCCACGCTGGCCTCCCTCCCATGTTGCAGTGAAGCAGAACAGAGTGGCTGACTGCCTGCTGCTTTGCCTCCCTCTCTGTCAATACAGCACCATTCTCCTCCAGCCAGTCATTTTCACATGTTTAACATTAAGTAAAGCACACATTTGAACAGAGGAATACAGCTGATTGACATATTGAGTTTAATGCTGGTGGATTTTCTCCCATCACAGCTTACTGTAGGTTGCCAGATTGTTGCTCTGAAGACTACTCTGTGGCTTTTTAGACCTTCACCTGATTGCAGTGTTCAAACACAGATGCAACACCATGGATTGCTCGCCACTCTAAATACCTGTAAACATGCTTTCTTTTCTGCTCCCTTCTGTTAAGAGCACCTCGAACCTCATTTGCACTTTAGCATTTGTCTGTTTGTGTTGAGAAGAAAGCAGTTAATGAAGTCAATTTGTCAGGTGTTGGTAATGTTTTTAATAAAAGCAAGAAATAAGAGGAAGTGTGAACAGTGGAGCACAAGGGGAGAAGGACTGGGCAGGAGAAAGGTGTTAAGGTGGGGATTTGGAGAAGAGATAAGCCAGAGATGTGAGCAGTCATTTCATTAAGCAGTAATTGCTAAGTGAGCTGCTAACTATATAGAAAATCTATGATCTGGGATGCCACTGGCTGCATGGTTCACCCATAAGAGTTTTTTAGTTTTTACTGGCCATAACGGTCATTTAAACCAAATTAATTTATTCTTTTCATGGACACTTATTTTCTGAGCCCTGCAATCAGCAAAGGAAGGAAACTGAAGACTGCAGCAGCTTTGTGTGGTTGAGAGGAAGAGTGAAAAATTAGGGTTTGTGACTATACATGTCTTTTCATTTCTGTCAAATAACACATTATGTGCTGCAGTAGCAGCATTAAACAAAAAAAAAAGTGACTGGTAGTCTTGGATAAGCTATTCCAGCCATCGCACCACTTATCCGAATTCTGTCACATTTGCACAGTGATATCAGTTATCTCTTGCAAGTAAAGTTTCAGCCGAACAGAACTCTAAATGTTTTTCTTCCCATGGAAATGGACAGGAGGGCCTCAAACAATTGCTCTAGCACGACTGGCCGCTCTCTGGCTATTCCATTGTTCTGTCACTGTCAGTTTGTTTTGCTATTTGACATGCATGTCATTTGCATTATGCATATCTGGAGTACTGCGCTCATTTTCTCTCCTCCCCCCATCTTCTTCTCTCTCTCACGCGCTCCTTTTTTGCTTGCTATTCTCTAATAACTGATGTTATTTCCTGGTAGTTAAAATTATTTCCTGCATTCATTTAAATATGTACGTTTGTCTTATTAAGATTTTGTCAGTTAAATAGTAGTCAATGTGGGTAAACCTTGTTTTATGGCATAGATTGTGTGTCATTTCACATCACTGGTGTCATACATAACATGAGCTCAACAACATGCAACAAATCAGTGAAATAGTACACTTTTAAAATACGTGCAATCTCATCTATTACATTTTGTATTCAGTTAAGCCATTACATCACATGTTATTGAGGAATGCCATCATTACAAAACAGAGAATCAAAGCTTGCACTGTTCAACTTAGTCTGAGGGAGATTACACATTGCACTATTGACACAGTGTCTGTTAAGATTAAAGAAAAATGACTGGATGTTAGATTTTACAGCCTTTGCAATTTCCTGGGTTGATTCTGATTTTCGTTCTAGAAGTTTTAATTGACAGCATTTGCAGTCGTTTTTGTGACCTTTCTGTTCATAATAATTAATATTAAAGCATTGAATGGAGGCTAGACGTCTCAGTCCAGGTGAAAATGAACTGCAATATCTCCCACTTCTATCATGTAAAGTGTCTTTAGGTTTGTAAATAAATCTGGAAAACAAAAACCCCCCCAAAAAACTAAGGGGGGTGGGTCACTGTGAGACTGTGTTCAGCTGTTTCTTGTACCTTGAAAAGTGTGGATTGAGCTGGGATCATGCTAAGTTTGAAGAAGAGATCCTCCTGCAAACCTGACCTGTTCATACAAGTACATGTAAGTGTAAAAACAGGGAACCCACCAATCGCTTCACTGACAGATTATTGGATGCAGCATTAGGATTACGAAGTAGGTCAGATAAAATTAAAGTCCATTATGTATACATACCATTTCGTTTTGTGGTAGAAACATCTTTTCAGGATGTTGACCAATCAGATCATCGGAGAATGCAATACAGTTGAGCTAATTCCACTTACTGGCCCAATAAATGGTGAATCTCTGCTTAAATACTTTGCTACTCAGCGTCGGTTTGCTGTGGCTCTTCTGTTTTGGATCAATTTTGCCGTAGATTTTTTTTCTCTGCATTCAAAACACAGGATTTAACGGCATTAACTACAATCAAAGTTAATATTTACAGCAATTATAGTATTTTTGCACTGCTCTCTTTGGAAATTTCGTGAGAAAAATTAGATATGATTATTAGATTTTGAGATGATTTGCGACTTCAGAATTGTGCAAACGTCTGCAAAGGTCTCTTTAAATACCGGAGAATTGCATCTGCTGGATTTGATATGCAGGATGTATTTTGTGAAGTGAATTGTTATTCTAGAATCTGAGCTCAATGTTTTAGGCCTCGAGGTACATTTTTTTTGCACATCATCAGTTTGGCTGTGCACTGAGTTACATACAAAGCTCTGTAGTGAAAGGTGAACTAGCACAAATGTAATTTAAAAAAGTGTTTTAAATCATAATTAACCTTAAAAGGCATTGGCTCACTACTCACTTTGCCTCTGCTGCATCTGTTGGGTGTCTGTTTGTGCATGTGCGTTGCATTTTTTTGTTATTCTGTGCTTCCAAAGTCCTCTGAAGTCATTATAGATTCTTGTAGACACATGCAGCCAGTGGCGAGCAGATCTGGTTCAGTCTACAGAAAAACAGTAATGAGCATTGAGACTGGCAGATGAGTGTGAGTGGCTAGCAGAGGGAGAAGGGCAGATTCATCAGGGATGATTGCCTGATACACACTTCTGGTTTTTTGATGTGAAGACCCTGCTAGGTTACCATGGGGAGAATAATTAGCTTTGGGTGGATGCAGATGCGAATGAGCATAAGAGATGGGAATTTTCTTATTGAGCTTACTTTATGATACTTAGAATGGTGCATAAGGGTGTGCTTGTGTGCACACAGATACACACAGATTATCCTCTTTTTTTGCAACACTTGCACATAGACACACTCACTATCATCTCTTTCTCTTCTATTTATGGCCAGGAAATGGGAGTAGTGCTATGTCTGGTTGAGCTGAGTAACACTATTCTGTCACACATAGGTTTGACATCAAACACAAGTGACAAGCCTATCCTATTCCTCTCCACCGAGTCATCACCATGTCCCAAAATCACATTATTGTCACTGGGAACCCAGCAGAGACGGATGGTGAGTAGGGGTGTTGATTCCAGCCTTTGGCATCTACACTATGCTTGAAAAGGCAAATAAAGCCATTTGGCAAGAGCTGATTTCTTGTCATTTCAAAAATATACAGAATGCGTGTGGCACGCCATTTGGTTTTATATTTTATCTAAAGCCTCTTACCACTGCATGGATGCGCGTATGTGTAGAGGTTACACCAGGGCCCGGTAAATACTAAGTCTGGAAACTCTTCTGTCACACGCCACACTCTACCATTTGTTACACACAGGACCATATCATTACCTTTTTTACCTGGCAGGCAGTAAGCAGCTCTAGCGTGGTAAGCTTCAGTGTTACATGAAAGCAGGCAGGCAGTGGTGTGGCTGTAATAAGACCTGTGGCCAGCACCACTGCCAAGGCTAGCTGAGGAAGGGTGAGAGATGGTGCCCATCCCCTACATGCCCCGCTCTGCCATCTGTCACTGGGCAGGAGTGGTGCCGAGGGAGGGGTCTGAGTCACTCTAGTTGTTGTCACCTAGACAGGCCACACTGGGGCATGCTGTCTCTTTGTACTCCCTTTCAGGCATTGGCACAATGCTCTGTGAGTTCACCATGCAGTTATGCAGTTTTTGTGCAAAACCAGTTTAATATGATTATTCAGTTATTCAGTATTCTTTACTTTTTGTACTTCATTAATTAAAAAAGAAAAAAAGTGTGTGTAATGGAGTGTCTCAGTGATAAAACACTCCAAGTAAAATGGAGCTATAACAATTAGCTGATTAATAAAGCCACACAATCAGTGCTAAACCATGATGTAACAGAGTACACACTGTCTCTTTAAATGTTCTGTGAGTTGATGTTTGACATGGGACAAAGGTTGTCACTTTTTTTTTTTTTGCCAAGATCCCTGATTATGTCATTTCCTGGCTGATGGTATGTATGCGGAGAAGGAAGGGGAGGGGTGGTGGTGGGGCTGAGCAAAGGGAGGAGAAATGGGGTCAAGCAAGCTTGTGCGTGCATTCGGTCAGCATTCATTGCCAACAAGCATGCAAAGCGCAGGCATCCACATCCATACGAACATGTCGTGCCTACAAAAACATACACCCACACGAACCTATAGGAACACACGGACAGATGGGAAGTTCAAGCAGTGAGGCTGAACAGCAGCTTCACAAGATCAGAAATAAGAGATCTTGTTGCTGATTCAGACAGTGTCAATGATCTCACTTTGGCGAACACTAGCGCAACAGAAAGTACTGCTTTGTGTGTGCTATGCCTTTTGGAGTGAGTGATTCACCACTTACTTACTGGCCGTTTTCCCCCTACCTGATAACCAACGTGTCTGGATATTAGACTTATAACAAGCATTATTAATTCTCAGAAAGACTTTGACTGGCTATGCGATAAGTCAGTATGGTTGTTTTGAGCAATAATAGGAAAAAATAACACTGTAAAACTGATGATTACTCACTCCAATCCTTTTTGTTACCAACAACCTTCATCATGACACACTTGCTATGTTGACATTTTTTCTTTCTTTTTTTTGGCTGACTGAACACAGAGGTCTGCTTTAGACACAGTTGCACATCACAATAAAAGGTAGGGAGCGAGAGATCTGGAGGGGAGAGTGAATGTTGTAGAAGCAGCGATGATATACTCTTTGTTGTCTATGGTGAGGAGAAAAAAGAAAGGGAGCTGGGAGCCGCTGTGTGTGTCTTTGAATGAGGTCAGGGCATCATGGGGAATAATGCATTTCCCTTCTCTTGCGCCAGGCGCTCCTTCCATTACGGCTGGAGAAGAGACATTGTGTCCACACTCTGATTACCACTGATCCATGCTGATGACTCTGTTGGCGGATTATCTCAGTTAGTATCAGCCATCTGTTACTGTGTGTATGCGTATGTGTGTGTTTTGTGTGTGCATTGAAGGGGTGAGGAGAAAAGGGGCAGGAGACACACATACACAGGAGGTTGAATAGTTTGAAGATGCGACACACACACACACTCACACACATACGTGCCCACAAACACTTCCATAGGCACATGCATTGGGAGTCTTTTGTTAAACCGCCGCATGTGTAACAGAGCACCGCTACATACACGCAGCACAGACACACAACACCACAAAACAAATGCATGATGTAAGGCCGCGATACCGAGCAGCACGGGCCACCAAATGCACTCACACTATCTCTCCTTTATGCTATTCCGCCCTCCTTTCAGATCACACTGACGTGTGAAGGCTCCTATATGAAGGCCAAGTGCAATCATAAAACTGCAGAGCTGTTTATAGCTACACTATCTCCTGAAGGGCCGCTGCGTCTAACCACTATTAGCCGCATGCGTTGACAGCTGGGTGCTGTGTTGTATTTGTGGACGTGACTGCGAATCCGGTGCTGGAACACATCTTATAAATCATAGTTCAGCTATTAGCATAAATTCTCCCTCTCCTTGCATCTGCGAGACCTGCTGTTTCTGGTTGCGGCGTTCTCTGTTGATTGGTTGGTGTTGTTCAAGTCAAATTGATTTAGCCGTTCACGGAGATTATAACGCTTGCCTTATACCGCCACTGTGGTGTGCCGTTAATTACCTATAAAATCAAGCTAATTCTGATGCTAAATCCATTTTAATTTCTCATAATTAAGTCAGGATTGGATCCTTAAATACCTTGGCGCTCCATTATTGTTGCAATCATTGTTGTTGCTGTGCATTTGGTGGTACATTGCTGAGCCCAATCTTATTATTGTTATTAGATTTAATTGCTCTAAGTGATCAGTTTGTAGTTGTCAGAGGAAGATGGACTCGCCCCTCAGTCGTTTCTTTCCCCCCGCTGTCCTTTCTCTCTCTCTCGTTCCGTCTCTCATCCCAGGAAGAGGCCCTTTGAGAGATTGTGAGAGATGAGAGAAGATGAGGGGGAGGGTAGCTCTGCTTTACACCTCTGCAAAGAAGGGATTGCTTTTTTGTTGTTTGTTAGGGGGGGAAATCAATTCTGTTCACATCATCACGTTTTGACAAGGCGAGGCATTAAGTGCAGATATTGAGAAACGACAGAAATGGTTTACAGGCTGTCCTTCATCTTCTCCACTCTTTCCCTTTCTTCTGCCTTTCCCACCTCCCCCCATACCCCCTCTACACCCCACAACAAAATCAGAGTATATTGTCTTGCTTATTCCTTTTTCCTTCTCAATCTCTCAAACTCTCTTTCCCTCCCTCTGTCTATGTTTCTCCCTTACTGTGAAAAGGTAGGGAAATGATCCGCTTCACTTACCAGCTGACACCACGTAAGCCTGATCGTCCTCCGAGACACAAGCCTTTTGTTTTCATGTGCATTATGATAATTATGAAGGGCCACAGCTCCTCTCCATTTTCACAACACTTTTGATGATACTTGCTTTTTTTTTTTTTTTTTTGGCCAGACGCAAATACAGAAAAGTCACTTTTTCTTTAAATCTTGTGAAAGAATCCTTTTTCCATTTTTTTTCTTTACACCCTGACCTGACATTTAAAAGGTGACAGCCAGAGTGAAGGAGCATAGAGTGTGACAGCCATTCATGCAACAAAGTGTGGCACAGAGGTAACAGTTTCTTTTGGTGCGGGTGGGGTGGGTTTGAAATTAGGATAAACTCCCCATCTTCACTCAGCTGGAAATGTATTCTTGTAACTAACATGTAACATTCATTCACTGCCCGTTTAGGTTGATAATTTGTCTCTTTAACCCACATCCTGTCACCTCGCGTGAGATACAATTCGAAGGACCTTTGACCTTGCTCTTATTTGCACAGCCAACCTCTTTTTCACTGCAGCAGTGGCGGGGATGGCTGCCCAAGTCCGATGGCACACCAGCCTCCTCCCCGTGGACTGCAGCAGGTTTTCTTGTCATCCGCGTCTCTCTCTCTCTCTCTCTCTCTTGTCAGTGTTGCTCCTGGCGAAAGGCTGATACTTGATATTCAGAGGATAGCAGCTTTTGTCTCAGAGATTTAATCAGTGGCTCTGCTCCCACTGCAGAGGAGAGAGGGAGGGAGGGAGGGTGGCGGAGGGGTGGCAGGAGCGAGAGAGAAGGCGAAAGAGAGAGGGAAAGAGAGATGGAGGCAGAGACTGTTTATGTGTAATGACACAATAACAAAGCCTGCCTGTAAAACACAATCTGCAAACTGTGCTTTTGAAGGGGATTTTCAGTCCTGGATTAGTGTCAGGCAGAGGGATATGGAAAAAGAGAAGAGAGAAAAAGAGTCAGGTTGATGTGATAGACAGGGGAGGTGATTTTTGTGTATGTGTGTGTCTGTCTGCAGTGGGGGCTGTAATGTGTGAACGTGTGTGTGTGTGTGTGTCAATGTGTGTGTTTTATATTTGTTTGCCTCCACAAGTCAGCGGTTGTGTGGGCATAGCCACATTGTGTTCTCAGTTGTAAGCAAAAGGGGATTAGAGCTGAATAATGTAAGTAAAATATTTGGCTGCAGAATGGCCAAATGTTTCTTGTGAGGGTTTGTGTTGTTGGTTGGTTGATAATGGCTGGCATGGTAACTCTGTGAAACCGATAATGGAAAAAAGCTACCGTGTTGGTTAATGCACCAATCATCTAAAAGCCTATCCATTTAGTTCTGGTTCCAAGTGAAAGGAGGCAGAGAGTAATGCTGTCTTTAAAGGCCTCAAAGAGCTCTTTTAATTTGAATGACTTTTTAAAAAAATTTTTATCAGGGATGTGTAAAGGGATCCTGTTTGTAAAACGCAGGTACAGACATGTGTGAGTTTGCACACGCTTCTGAGTCCCCGCGAGTGACAGGAAAAGTGACAAACATGTTATTCGTCTATGTTGTGTTTGACATTTTGCCTAACCTTTGTCATTTCAACTGTCCCACTTCAAACTCACCAGAGCAAGTTTCTTGTAAAAAGTGGCCGTCCCGCTGTGGAACAGATTCTCAGCAGGGGCATGGTCCTGCATCAAAATGTGAAACCTGCTTTGTTGTCCCTTATCAGAGTCCTTAAACATGTCATCCTCCGTCCTACCCCATATTGAATCAATAGAGGCTGGGAGCCAGTGAGCATGGCTAAATGGAAATATTGTTCAGGGGAAGTGAGATGTGAAAGGAAAAGTGTCAGGAGGTGTGTGTGTGTGTGTGGTTGCTTGTGCATGGACGTGCTCGAATGTGTGTGTTGGAGGGGGGCACAGTATGCAGTTGTGTGTACGCATTTAAGTGTGTGTTTGTCAGTGTACGGGTGGGTGTTCTTTCCTATTGTAACCCTGCTGATTGGATTGTGTTTGACAGATATGGAGTCTGGAGAGCGGCTGGTCTCCCCTGCGCCCACCCTGTCTGCTGCTCGCACCTCCTCCCCTGCGGCCTCTTCCTCATCCTCTTCTTCTTCCTCTTCGTCATCACCTGCTCCGCACTCTAAGAGCAGCCTGGCCCCGAGCCCCTCAGCACTGGGATCCACCCTCAGTGCCTCTGGTAAGAAACAGTTGTGTCAATCTTCTGTCTCTGAAACCGTGCGTACAGAGGAGGAAAAATACCAACACACGGTGCAAACAGTTTTCACATAACCATAACAAGATGCCCCGAAATATGGCCGCCTTCATGTCTCGATAGCATTCAGAATCTTCCTCATTTCTTTACCATGAAAAATGAGTTTTTTCCAGTGTTAATTACACAGTTATTTTGCAGCCGGTGTGAATACACCTCTCTTCCAGTTACATGGATTTCTCTTTTTTTTTTCCTGACAGCTTGGGTTGCAATTGAAAAGCTGCTGCATTAATGAATCCCAAACAATTAGGGGGCTCTTTTGTGTGAGAAACACACACATGCTTCGCCATGTCTCCTGACAACCTTCAGCTCTCTGGCTCCAGCTGCCTCGGAGTCAGGCTCAGCACGCCACTGTGCATGGATGCATGTGTGTATGTGTGTGTCTGTGTGTGAGAAAGAGAGAGAGAAAGAGCCTCTGCCTGCATGATTTAACATTTGTTAGCCACTCAGTGTCTAGTCATCCCTGTCCAGCATCCAGCCGCCTTTCTATGTATTGGTCAAAGCCATTAGGCAAAGAGGAGTGTGTATATATGGTGTGAGTGTGTGTATCTGTTGTATCTCAGTGTGTTTTTCAAATATCCCTTGTGTGAGAGTGAATCATTTGCTCATACTTTCGTTTTCCTCATCTCTTAATGTCTTGCTGTTTTTGCTGTTTTTTTCGTAGGCCTGTTATGTACACACACACACACACAAACACACGCACAAACAAAACCACCATCGCACTGAGTAGGGAATAGGATATCTAGCTTTCTCCATGATTGTCGTGTTTTCTCTCTGTTACGAGAAAAGGAAGAAGTAGAGAGGATAGAAAATGAAGCCTGTTGTTTTGTCCTCCATATCCTCAATGTTGCCCCAAAGAAGAAGCCATTAGGAGTGTCTCCTTCTTATGCATTATAAATCCCTCTTATCCCTGTGTGCCATTACGCGTGCTCAGATTTTCTAGATAAGCGATTTTGGACTGAGCATCAAATGAAATGCTGAGAGGCAGACTGTTAGCTCTGAACTTTTGCTGTGCTTTGTGGGAAATCAAGCAAGCAGTTCGTCTTCATTTCACACACAGCGCCTTGTTCAGTGTGTGCGCGCTTTAGCTCAAACTTGTAGTGGAGTAAAGCAACTTGAATCACAATTAAAAGCAAAAACATTCTCATGCAGAACAGCAAGAACATGTCAAGTGTATATTGTGAGCAGATACCATCGGTATAAATATATGTTAATACCGATATAGAATCATCACAGACTGTGCGGGCATCGATTCATCGTCCTTTGCCTGTGTGCCAAAAACACTTAAGAAAAAGAATCTTAGGAACGCATGAAAAAGTTAAAGAAAAAAAAAAGAAATACATGGACTCCTGTTTATGTGTGTGTGCATGTGTCATTGATGAGGATATCACTTGGAGAATAAAAGCTGATCTGCGCTTGTAGCACTCTCTCCTTCTGGGATCAACTCACGGATGCAATTAACTTAAATCTGTCTGTGGAAATTTGATTGACTGCAACAAACAACAAATTAATCCCCCTTCGGCAGCATCCAAACATGAAAAAAGCAGGCGGTGCAGTTTGTCAGAGTGGAGGAAGGATTGAAACAGAATGAGAAAGAGGGCGAGGGAGGGGGGGGGGGTGAGGAAGAGCGAGTAGGTAATCCAAGGTATGTCTTTCCCGTGCCTCTTTCTCGATTCAAATTTTTAGATTTAATTATTCGCCTTCTGGAAGCCCGCATTAATATTGAAAAGGCATTTGCAGATGTCACTTTGTGTTGCCTAGAAAAGAAGGGGGTGTGCGGGGGGGAGGGGGGGAAGAGAGGTGGGCACCCCAGGCATAAGCGAATGCTGTGGCTGGCCTTTCTGGGGGTTGCATTGCAGTCGTTTATCTTCGTATCCACTAGCTGACACTGGCAAGGCGGGCTCTACATATTCAGCATATTCTAATGCCATTCAAAAGGCAGATTTTGCTGTCTTGTGGCAGAGAAGGGCCTTGGCACCAACACAAAGGGCTATACTCTCATCCTGCCAGCTCTCCTGGTATGGCCACATACGCGCAAACAATTTGATTCACACTCATTTCATAGTCTTCTCCAGTGTTTTGTTTTGCTTTTTTTGTGCTATAAAGCAAATGTAACTGGCCATACTAATAGACCATGTACTGCATTAGCTCTGAAAACACTCCTCTTCCGTGTCACTCTGCTTTACATTTCTGTGTGCATGTGTATAGTAGTTTGACATTTTCATCCGCACTGTGCACAACACTTTCCTTTTCTTCAGTCATCACTTTTTCTTCCTTTTTTTCTTTCTTTCTTTTTTTTTGCATGTGTATTACCTGGCTTATGCAGAGGCATCAAGCAGACTTGCTCTCCTTTTCTGGAATAGAAATTGAATTTGCATGAAATATGCTCACACCAAATTGCATCTGACTCTGGGAGGAGGTAATACGTGGCAGTCGCCCCTGCCAGAAATGATTGTGCTCAGGAAAACGCTAGACGATGATGATGTTGATGAAGTATTCTTCTCTGCTGAAATTGAATGCCAAAAGGATAGAAGGAGGTTAGCTTTTACACCGTATGCATGCTCCTCTTTCTCTCACCAGGACTATCCAGTCTTTGTTACCGTGTGACATATTCTGACAGTCATTTTAAACCAAAAAAAAAAAATTGCTATAAACAAGTGGCTCTATGCCAGAATAGGATTATGACAGCATGGTCTGTAATCTAAATGTGCATGTTTCATGGTATATGCGTGAGAGTCACATTGAAGTGCTGGTGTGTCAGGCTCAGAAACAGTACGGCTGCCGTTTAAATTTAGGTGCAACGAGCACTTTGTGAAAGCAAAACTTGAAGTTAATTCTTCCAAACACTCAGAAGGCAGTTGTTCTGTATTTAATTCCTCTATAGTCAGGTGGATAAGAAGCGACATCTTCAAAAGCTGTTTAAATCTAGTTTTTACACTCTGTCGATTCCTACATCAAGAGCTCAGAGATGTAATTGAGAATAGTCTTCTCAGTCTGTGCAAATAAACATACACAGAGCTAACAGTAGGGCAGTAAGGTGTAATAAATAACTGTCAAACCAGCTGTGCAGTAATGTCAAAATTGAACTTTACGTAACACAAAGTATTAAATATGTACAAGTAGAAAAATTTTGTCCTAAGCATTTTTGTCACTTCAAAGCAAAATTTATTCTTCTGCGTGGAATTCATCTTTTAATCCTGTCGTATAGGAGTTGTTTGTCACTATCTCAAACTGAAACAACTGCTTTAAAAAGCTGTTTAATACTATCAGCTATCAGGAACAGAATAATACCCGTAACGAATTAGCAACTTGTCCTCTTAACAGCTGTTTACTTACTTTGTTTTATTTTAACATCTGAAGATCTGGCGGAAGTGCATCATTTCTCCTTTTACAGGACAGTTTCTGGTAAAGGGAACATGTCAATCTTTAACTTAAAATTAGATCAAATGGTGAAAACATTTCTGCACCTGTTGCTTTGTTTCACTGTGCCACTGAGCTCTTATCCACACCCTTTTAGTGTGGAGTGTACTTTAAAACATTTGGGCATGTCCTTCTTGGTTCGGATCTATCTTAGGCCGTCTGTTTGGAGCAGCAGGAGAGCAGCCCTTCATTGGCTCCACATTGTCAAGTGCCTTCCCTCTGGTCAACCACCCAGCATTTGGAGCCCTCTACACTGCCGGAGCAGGCAGGCCGGAGTTTGGAGGCCTGGGCTCTCTAGGCATGTCAGCTGCTCTGGCTGCCCATCCCCAACTAGGAGCCCTCTCTGGTAAGAGGATGACATTTGAATTGTGGGTAGCAGTTGGTTAAGGGGACTATACCTTTAATCTTCTCCTCTCGTCTCCTCTCCTCTACTTTCTGACCCGACAGAGTGGTGGCGAGCTGCCGAAGCCCATGGACGGGGAGCTGCTGCCTTTCTCCCCTCTTTCATCGGCTTTCCCCCATTCTTCGCCCCTCACATTCAGTCCAATCACAGCGCCAGTCCTGTTCCGATCAGGATGCCCGGCAAGAATAGCCATGCTGCACCTAAAGGTACAGCGCTGTCCTGGGAGCTTATTTTCATTGCTCAGTCTTCCCCCTAACCCTCCCATAATCACTATCTGTGCATCTTCCTCCACAACCTAAATCCACTTTGCCCTATGATGAGATTTCTCTTTTTCGAGCCAGATTTAATGACTTTCAGTCCTCACTTAGTGATTCTGTTAACCTCTATCTCCCCGCTCTTTCCCTCATGTTCGCTCTCGTAATCTCTGTTTCTGGCACTCTTTTAATTTCACAGTATCTTTTAATTTATCTTTTATTATGTAAACCACTCGTGTTGGGCTTGTGCCTCGCACAGCTCGCATGTTAGATGAGATACATGTATAAATCAATATTTTTATTAGCCTTATTTCAATCTGCTGTTAGTTCCACATATTCCATTATCACTTGTTGGAAAGTTCTTAGGAGAGATGAAGCTGATTAGTAATACAGCAGAATTTGTGTTTCTAGGGGTGAATGGTGCAGTGAATGGAAGCGGGGCCTGCCCTCCTGTCACACAATCAGGGAGCTTTTCTGCGAGTCCGGCTCCTGTTCAGGCACCAACCAAGCCAACCAAAAATTCAGATCCTGCTAATAGCCAGCGTCGCAGCCCTCAGAACAATCCCACAGAGATGGTGGAAAAGACGACTCAGAAACCTAAAGAGAAGGTCAGTGCTGAGATCAAAATTACTCCTTAATTTGAAATAAGCCAGTTTGTGTTGCATAGTGAAGCTGATTTTTACAATGTTTTGTTTTTTTTCTCAATTCAGAAACCAAGGAAGAAGACAGCTGACACTTCTGTGGTGAGCAATAGTGAATCAGGCACATCATCAGACAGCTCAAGTGATGGGTCCCTCAGCAGTGATCTGGAAGACCTAGCAGAGGATGATGAAGACGATGATGACGATGACGAGGATGACGAAGAGGAGGACAAACACAGCGAACTGTCTGACACAGAGAAGCGGACAAAGAAGAAAACAAAGGTAAAGAGGAAAAGTTAAAACGAGTAAAAACATTAGGAAAGTGAAGGTGAAAAGAAGGAGGCCACTGCGCCCTCAGCTGCTCCACATGGTGCACTTGACTGCACTTGGTGCGCAGTGCTTTCATTCACTAAAATAGTGCCCACAATGTTGAATGAATTAAAATAAATTATCACATACCACAGAGAAAGCCTTTGTTCAAACAGTTCTTTATTTCATGCCCGCACCAGGTTTTGATACCCAGCACTGGAACTGCAAAGAATGACAGACCACTCTCTGGGGATGCCAACAGAAAGAAAGGCACCCAGGCCCAAAAGGTCCCCTCCAATCCCCCGACCCTTGTGCCCTTACCCTGCTCTGTCTCTCCTCCCGCCTTGTCCCAAACCTCACCGCTGGCTCTTCACAGCTCCAGGTCCCGGACAGAGGGACCACAGCAACACTTTAGTGTGATCCAGTCCACTGGCCTGGCTGCCAACTCAAAGCCCCTGGCACTCCTCACTCAACCCCGCAGGGAGTCGTCACCGTCTTCCTCCCCCATAGCTCTCACCACATCTCCAAAGGCACCGTCCAGCACCGCTTCGCCCAAACCTCCCAAGCTGCTGCCCTCCAACTCCCCTCCGCACCTTCCCCTCTCCCTCTGCTCCTCCCCTAAGCCTCTCTCAGTTCCCTCTCCACCCCGCTCGACTCTCCCGATGCCTACCTCCCCAAAACCTTTTGGTTTGACCTCATCTTTAACAAGCTCCCAGAAGTCCTCACTGAAGCCACCAAAGCACTCTGTCTCTGGCACCGCCAAATCCAACAAAAGGAAACTTTTGGAAGCTTCACTAGCGCAGATCAATGAGTTCAGGCTGCGACAGGTAAGCCTGCCTGATAACATCAGTTAAATAATGTCATTTACGCACACAGTATCCTGTGAGAAAAATATTGCTTCACACTCCGCTTTACTGATCAAAGTTACTAATAACAAATTGACAATAATGACATTATTCAGTGGAGCTGAGTACGCAGTCAGATCTGCAGTTCTGTTTATCTCTTTTCCCTCATCATTACCATACCATAACCAGCCTCTCTCTCTCTTTTTAAAAAAAAAATCTGGTGGCTGTTTTCAAATTTTTTTTAAGACAGAATCCAAACAGCTTCCAGACGGCTACAGATCTGTTAGTGTAGCTGCGCAGTCAATTAAAAAGAAAATCATAACTGTTACAGTTTCTCTTACATACCAGTCTGGGATTTTATATCAAAGGGAAACAAGTGCCAAACAGCCTCATCAAAATTAACATGGCCTGGAGCTGAATCTCACAGCTGCAAATGGACATCAGTCAGCATCTTTGTTTTGTATAGTAGATGCATTACTTTTTTCTTTTTCTCTTTTTACTTTTGCACTGGGATTGTCATAGAACAACAACTAAACATCTAAGCTATCTGGATACAAATGTGACAAATTAAAGGAAAACAAAAAAACGGGGATTGATTCTGTGCAGTAAGGGAATCTGTTCAGCCTCTTATGGTATGAAGGTTTTTTGCTGGCACTGTGGTCCACTTGTCCTTCTAGAGGGCACGTCAAGGTCACTGTGAGTCAATACAAAGTTGCTCTGAGTGGTTATCTTTATCCTATCATTAAAACAAATTGAATAGGATGGCAATTCTCACTCGATGGGACAGAAGGCATCACCGAATGGTTTGAAGAGTATGAAAATGATGTGAAATTATATGCTGTGATCTTGACAGTCACTAGATCTCAATCGAAATGAATAACTCTAAGGATTTTGGGGCTGACATGTGCAAAACACCAAATAGTGGAATATCTTTTGGAATATATGTGAGTTTCTTTTAAGTAGACCCTAGCACAAAGTGTTTGCTTTATGGTAGCTTTATGCTAGTTTTTCCAATTATTTCGTGTTATTACCCAGAAGTTTCTTTTTTATCTTTTGTGCGAATGTCACGAGTTTCTCTTATGATGTGGCGAGAGGAAAAAATGCTTGCATCAAACTTTATTGTCATCGCTGCTACTGTGAATCATGATATTTGTACAAAGGGGTAATTGCCAGTTATACTGACCATCAGAAGTATTCAAAACATTTTTTATGCAGGAGTTTTACTGTTATTTTACAGTGTTATAGTAAAAGCACAGGAGACCTTTCAGTTTAATTTAGCACGTATGTTGATAAAGATTTCCTTCCAGCTTTCATAGTGTGTTGGTTTATTTGATGATCACTTCTGCAGCCAGTAGTTTGCAGTGGATGCTGGCCAAGCATGCTTTATTAAGTTAAAATCTCCTCTTTTATGAACATTGACTTTTTAAAATTTTAAACTTTAAAATTTTTAAATCAGATTTTTCAGAATTTTCTGACTAATTTGCATTGGGTACGTTTAGCATACTCCTGTAGAGATGACACAGATAATGCCTTTAGTCTTGTTACTTTCGTGAGGCAACCATTGCTTGTGCACGGATTCCACTGTATTATTTATGGGTTTCCCGATTTCAGATGAAATGCTGTAAAAATTGACATTTGTATTTGCTTTTCACTTCACAAATTCGATTTCTCCAGATGAAATATGAACGACAGCACCGTGATCAATAAGCTAAACTTATTGGGATCAGCGTATTCATTTCCCTTTTTGTTTTTACCAGTATAGAGAAGTTTACAGCAAGCCGAATTCCCCCTGTGGTTTTCAGCACTGTTACTGTATTTCATGGTCTGTGAAATTGATTTGTTTCACTTCATATCACATCCAGTTGAAAGTGCAACATTAAAGTCTAACCTGCCTTTGCTTAACCACCGATTGAGCCAAGCTGGTCCTCGCTGTGAAAAAAATAAAAAAAACAAATAAAAAAAACAAGCCAAAACAAAAGGCAAACATGTCTAGCTGTATGGTGATAATGATGATGGAGCTTTTCAAATGTGCAGACAAGTAATTACAATTTTAGAGAGATACACAGTGTCTCTTTTCTGTAAACTTGGCCGAGAACAATGCCTTTGGTTATTGCATTTATGTTCTTTTTGTTTCCCTAAAAGAAGCTTAGACACAGTTAACTGTACCAGTGTTCAGCATTGTAGTTTTGTCACCTGCTCAAACAATCAGCAGTGATGTGAACTGACAGCTAAAGCAACTCTACTTTGTCCCATTTCTTTTCTGTTTTTTTCCCTAACCTTTCTTTGTTGTTCCCATTCTGTTTCCCTCTCTGTCCCTCCCTCTGACTCCATACCTCTCCTTGTTCTCTGCCTCTCTCCTCCTCCTCTGTTCCCAGACTCTCATGTCCCAAGGGCAGACGTTCCCAGCTGAGCTAAAGAAGCAGCAGCAGGGGCCAAACAAATCTCCCAAGAGGACATCTCTGTCTTCATCGCCATTGCCACTCGTCCCGCCTCCTCCACCCCAGAACAATCACTCCAACCTCTTCCTCTCAAGTGCCCTGCTGGGGCTCCCTGAACCCCATCACCCAAATGGAGTCATCCAAAGCACCACTCAGGACGCACCTTTGGCCCTCATCTCCAAACCTCGCAAAGACTCTGCCTCTCAAAGCAAGTCCCCTCAGCGTGACACTGATGCTGGGTCGATGCCTGTCAATCTGAGCACAGGGGCAAACAGGACCCAGGCAGCCGGCCAGGCTGGGCCTCCGTCACAGCCCTCCACTACCTCACCCCATGCTACAACAGGCCATGGATCCAGAAAGAACAAGACCGCCAAGGGGAAGGGACAGACACCAGGGCTAGGACAGGGACAGGGACAAGCAGACCCTTTAGCTGCCTGGAAGGGCTTCTCTCAGAACCATCTGGTGCAGTCTCTAGTAGATCTGTTTCGAGGAGGAGAGTCCGGGATTGGGATTCCTGGAGTTAGTATCCCTGGAGTTGGAATTCCTGGAGTGGGGATCCCTGGGACATGTAACCCCACAGCTGGGCTCCCAGCCAACAAGGAATCTGATGACTCAGGAGATGATGATGATGAGGAGGATGATGATCTTGAGGAGGAAGAGGATGAAGAGGACTCAGATGATAGTCTGTCAGGTTGGTACCTTCTACGGCAGTGAATGTAACGTTCACAATTAAAAAAAGGAGCTAAAAATAAAAATCAGGGCTGACAGCTAACCACTATATTAATTACGGATTACTCTTCTAATTATTTAGATTAGTCAGTCAGTTTAATACCAGTGCTGGAGAAGAAACCCAGGTCAAGCTGAAGTTACTATCATATAGGACAAAGAAAAGTGTTAAAATCTCACAGCTCAGAAGCTGTGATTCTTAAATAGTGTGCATTTTTGCTTGAACAAAAAAAATAACTTGTTTAATTTGTTTTGGCAGATGAACTAATCAAATAATTGGTTATGTCTGTGCAGTTAAGAAAATAAAAAAACCCCAGTCATTAAAAAAAGATATTAAATGCTAATCCACTTTGGTGAATTGATGCCTCTCTGTTTTTTAACTCCTCACCTCTCTTTGCACACTTGTGTCCAATTTCAGAGTCTGACACCAACTCGGACAGTGACATCTCTGGGAAGAAGGTGAAGGAGTTAAAGCTGCTGCCATCTGGATCGTCTAAGAAGGAGATGACTCCCCACAGGCTAACCAAAGGCCCAGAACTACTGAACACCTCAACGAATCACACCGCCACCAGCTGCTCACCACTCAACCTCCAGGTCATCAAGACTCCCACCATTGCCACCAGCTCCAGTGCCTTGGCCTATCACAGCTCTCCAGGCTCTTCCTCCTGCAGCCTAGCCTCTCCGTTAGGTAATGTATTCAAAATGCTGCATTGGGAAAAGTAATAATGCAAGAGGTGAAGGATGAGTTTTAGTAGGCTCTCTCTTGCTGGATCTTTTCAGTCTCACAAACAACACTGTAGTATGCTGCTGGAGTAAATTATTTTTCCCAGAGGGAGTATATTCCCATCAGCCTCATATGAAGTGATTGTTACATTTAGGAAGGCAGGAAGAAAGCAGTTGGTTGTCTTAGCTTACCCAGAGCTCTGAGGTCCTCCAGGGCCATGCTCGAGAGCCTCGACAACTTGTTTGGCACAGCAACAAGGTTGATTTCTGCCTCTTTCAATGCAAAGAGATTACCGAGATCAGAGGAAATAGGATATAAGTGCAGCTTGCCAGAAATATCTCAAGCAGACATTTCCAGTCATCTACTCTAAGTGACATTTTCTCTTATGTGTGTTTTGTGCTCACACTTATGAATGTGTGTAAATATATATACCATAGACATGGTGTTAGTAAATTTCTTAAGTTAAGGAAATCTGAACTTAAACCATCTCTCCACAGGTTTAGGAAAGCGGAAGAGGGTGATGGATGAGAAGGAGTTGATGATACCTCTGGAGTTAGGGTACGTATAAGTGACGGATTTCAACAAACACACTCGGGTTACATTTTGCTTCAGCCACAGATGTACTCATTTTTTTGTTTTTGTTAACATAGTGTTATTTATTCCGTCTCCCAAACCTAGGTGGCGGAGGGAAACTAGAATCAAATCGGTGGCTGGACGGCCGCAGGGCGAGGTGGCCTACTATGCCCCTTGTGGCAAGAAACTGAGGCAGTACCCAGATGTGATGAAGGTACCTGGGCCTCATGGCCTCACAGCACGCTTTGAATCCGTGATACAGATTCTTTTGGGCAAAAAGATGTGCGGTTTTGTTTGTAACAGCGACTACTGCGGGATGGTTTATGATTTATCACGGAAGGATTTTTTCCCCCCTCTAATAACAGCAAAACCGCTCATCCACATTGCTCAAAGAAATGCTTATGTATCAGGATTTGTTCTATATTATCTATGCTACTGCTCCAGCTGTCCCTCCAAACCCCCACCCCATGCCTCCACCCTCCCTGCTTTCTGTGACCATAATAGTGACAGATGATATTCTTAGATTCACTTCTTGTGCCACTTTTTTCACCTCTCCTTCTCCCTCCCCGCCGAATGATTAATGGTTAGTGTTGGGATGCACGACTTTGGCCCCATTTGTACAATTTAATATGACCTGCGGCCTTCTTTGTTTGTTTCATCAAAAGCACAAACACACAGATTGTCTGAACTGCCTTTTGAGTGTTGTCGTGCAAACACACGCGCATACACACACAAAAAAAAGAAAAAAAACTCCATGCAGTAACATCCACTCGCTGCTAGTCAGGCAGGCAGTAGGCAGTAAAAGCCTGGCGATGCCACAGATAAATAAGAAAGGGCCTGAATTGTGCACCCCAAGGTCAGAACCATTTTTCCCTCCTGAGAGCTGTTGCTCTTTTTTTTTTTTTTTTTTTTTTTTTTGTCCCCTGGCTTTTATAAAGATTAGCAGCACTGCACCGATGCACTGTAACCGTAGACTCCCTTCCATCTAGTGCCTCCCAGTTGCTTTTCAATGTCGCTAATTTTCACATTTTTCCTTTTTTTTCTGCCTAAACCAACGCCATTATTATTTTCTCTTCTGTAGTATCTATCCAGAAATGGAATAAGTGGCATCACGCGTGATAATTTTAGCTTCAGTGCAAAGATAAGGGTTGGTGACTTCTATGAAGCCAGAGAAGGACCCCAGGTGACTGCCTTTCATCTCTCTCTCTCTCTTTCCCTGATCCCTCTTCATCTTTTCATCTAGCGGCAGGCAAAGCTTCATGCAGCAGTCACTGTCAGGGCATGAGTAGGAATCAGCCAAAGCCCTCAGTAGTCCTAGTTCATAGACCTCGCACTGTGCATGGAGAAATGTAATAATCAGCTGACATTACTTCCACAGGTGACCACTGATATACTCCATGTAATGTCAGTGTGTGACACAAAGAGATAAACTAGGAAATGGACGTGTGTTTCTAATTGGAAGCAGAATAGAGGAAGTGCTAATATAGAAATACAGCAGTGCTGAGGGGCAAGAGAAACAGAATTCTTATTTAATCTGCTATTTAGCCTGTGTTTTATTGTGAATCACTTAAAATGTAATGATATATCATTTTCAGTCTCTGCTGAATGCAGAGCCTAGCAACTAATGATTTAATTGTCCTTTAGTCACATGAACTGATTCATGCTGGCAAGTCATTCACTGTTGCATCTCTCCACATCCCTCCCAATCTCTCATTCTCTACTTTATTTTCTGTCCCTTTTTCTAGGGTTTACAGTGGAGCCTGTTGAAGGAGGAGGAGGTCATACCTCGTATTTTGGCAATGGAAGGCCGAAGGGGTCGTCCCCCAAATTCGGAGCGCCAGTTAGCAGGCGAAGGTGCCAAAGGTAACCGACGAAGGAAGGGACGACCCCCTAATGTAGGCGATCCACTGGCGCCTGAGGGCCCTAGTCCCAGTCAGGTCAAACTTCTGCGCAAACTAGAGGCTCAAGGTTAGCAGAGGAAATGAGCCCTGAAATATGTTTGTCATAAGTGTGTGTGCCATTCATCAACCAGCTATTATTCGGGTAGCTAACGACAGCGGAGGGGTCACAGTTTCAATTTTTTTTTTTTTTTAGCACAAGGACAAGTTTTTTCTGTCTTCTGTTTTTTTGTCAGGCTTTTTTGTTTGAGCCACCTACTTTATCTGAATAATACTAACAACAATTACTTGTCAAGATGAATCACCATTGTTAACATGTCTTGTTTTTGTGCCTTTGTGTTGCTTAGCAAAGCCCTGCAAACCTGATTTTTCAGCCCTACCTATGTAAAAAATATTTGACATGTATTGCAGTATTTTAAAAATGCTAACAGATAAATATATCACTCTAAGTTTATTGTTGCAATTGCTAAACTTTATAAATGAAACCTTAGGAACGATCCCAGTTATTTATATGTCCAGTACAACTACAGAGGTTTCTCACCGGCACCGCTTTTGTTTCCACTTTGCAGAAATAGCCCGTCAGGCGGCACAGATGAAACTGATGAGAAAACTGGAAAAGCAGGCGCTGGCACGTGCAGCCAAAGAAGCTCGGAAACAGCAAGGTAAGCGAGTACAGGGCTGTAAACATGCTGGCGGAGGTTATTTAATTGGTCAGTCGGTCACTTCAGACTACTTTGATCTAAATCAACAGAGTATAAAGCCCGGCAAGAACTCATATTGCTTGTATAGCCTTTGTTTGCAAGTAGGTTCAAAACTGTTTTCATCATTTTTTAAGCTTTAATCTTCTTTCTCCTCTAATCTTTATTGCATCCAATCTCAAGACTGTTTGCTTAGCTCTCGCTTAAATTCAGAGATGTAGCTAGACATGTTATACATTCAGAAATGTATAATGCACCAGAACATTTAAACAGTGGAAAACAATTTTGATCCCAATCCCGAAGATCACTTAGATTTTTTTAATTTAAGTTTTCCAACTAGACAGCTCAAATCCATCGAGTAAATGTGCTGACACGAGTGACCCAAACATGAATACCACCCACTTGTGACTTAACTGTGGATGTACCCTGTAGCTGCTGTGTATCTGTGTGGGGCCAGTTGTTAATGACTTTGTCCCTCAAGGATCCATGTTAGGCCCACTGATATTTACCTTGTACATAATGTCATAATATCTGACAGATGCAGTCCAGTATTGTAAATGCTTAGAAATCCGCTGAGGCAGCTTGTTTTCCTTCATGTGTATGTATCTGTCTGCAAGTTCAAAGGTAATTCTGAATACTGATTAGCTAGGTTGGGGCGATGATTGCTGATCTCTCATGGATCAGAATGTCTTGGGCGATCTGGGCACTAGCTGGGCTCCAGTTTGTCTCTTGACAACAGTAATAAACAATAAATCCCCCAAACTGTCTATATTGGATTGTGGAGATCTCCTTAAAAGCATTAAACAAAGCCAATCACAGTGCCATTCAGTTTGTTAAACAAGACAGCATTTTCATCCACCTTACTGCTGTGAGTTTGATGAAAAAGTTGGATGGTCATTACTGGCGTGAAGAGAGCATCGGCTGCTGGGATATTTAACACCCTTAGTTCCCTTCAGTGCTAATAACCACAACAACAGACCGAAGAAGGCTCGTACAAGGAGCCAGGGCCAAGTTTTAATGTTTACAGACAGCAAGCAAATAAATGAAAGCGGAAAATAACTTTTCAAACTGGAATGAGCTGTAGCTGTAGCTCCTTCCAGGAGCTCTGAGAGGTTTTTTTGTAACTCTTTCAGTCGGTGTGGCCATGTGTCTGTATGAGTTGTTTTGAGTTAAGCGATTCGTGATGAATTGAGCTATCATCTGTAATTATCAGACCTGACCTACAAAAGTGATCATGAGGTCGCTGAGATTTCCTGCATAAGCGAAGCATAAATGTTCACAAATTAACCAAAAATAAGCACAAATGTCAGCGTCCTGAAAATTAGGATTGAGACATGATAGTGAGAGACCTGCTGTACCCTAAAGCCGTAGATGTAAAGTGTTGTTTAGATTCTAAATAAAATGTGCCATTTTAGCGAGGTCGTCTATGCATGTCGATTGTTTTCGAGTCACGGCCTTATTTTTACAGTACTCTGTTTTAATTTAGTCCCCTGAATTTCTCCGTGCCTTGCTAAAAAAAATACATTGTGATTTCAGCGAGACCTCTTAAATAAATAAAGCGGAACAACTCCGAGTCTCTCAGATATGAATACAGTTGGAAGCCCGTGTTTTTATAGGTCACTTTTCTAGACACTGATGTAACACTGATTTGACTCTTGTAGCTATCATGGCAGCGGAGGAGAGAAGGAAGCAGAAAGAGCAGATCAAGATTCTCAAGCAGCAGGTGGGTCTTCTTTGTGGGTGTGCTGACTGCATTTTTCCCGTCTTTTCCTTATCTAAGTGTCCTGACACACACACTCCCTGTGAGCACTGCGGGAAATGTTGAATTGTTATTTTTTGATCCTTTAAAGCTTACTTTTCAATTACCATTATTACTTGTAGTGCTAAACTTGTTGTTGTGACTTTCTGCCCGGCCCAATTGGAATAGAGTGGTTGGAAAGTGATTTTATCTGGGGATGTCTAAAATATTAAGAGATTATGTTTTTCTTTTTTTTACAGGAAAAGATCAAGCGTATTCAGCAAATTCGGATGGAGAAGGAACTCAGAGCGCAGCAAATTTTGGAGGTACAGAATCTGATCCAGCAGCACCTCTGATTAAGCAGAACATTCCTGGATAGCTACAGCCCCTCAGTCTATAGTGTTTTAATCTTCCTAAAGCTCATTACTGAACAGCAGCATGCATTGGAGGGAGTTGCGTCTTCTTAGGCATAATTCCACATGGAACTAATGCTAAATTGGTCTTGGTTGACGGCTGTTGAATATTAAAATGGCTGTTGCTGCCTCTTCAGACCTTATTTAAATTGGACAGAAAAGTCTTTTTTTTTTTTTTTTCATCAGACAACAGTAACAGTTTAGCATAAGTGGGTCGAGGGGGAAAAAAAAGGTGCCGTTTTCTACACACAAACACACATCCAAGGATGCAGACACGTTCACACAAACACACACATATGCAGGGCCACACAATTATACTGTAGGAGCTTCAAAGTGTTTTAGCAGGACTAAATCAATTTTGAGTTGACACGGTTGGCAAGCCACTCTTAACAGGAGGCTTCAACATTTTCACAATTACGTGTTAAAGAGATACATTATTCATTTGCTGTGTTTTACAAATTTGACTGGCATTCAGGAGCATGAAATCTTTGCTCAAACCAGAAAACTGCAAACAATCAGTTAAAGTGCTGCAGAGCTCAAGTCTGATTGGACTTGATGTGCCTGAATGATATACATCTCCGTGATTCTTGACTTTAATCTTTATTCAAAGGCCAAACGGAAAAAGAAGGAAGAAGCCGCCAACGCCAAAATACTGGAGGCTGAAAAGCGTATAAAGGTATGCTTACAAATGAAACTCTTGGAAAAAATATGGAAAACTGTGATATACCTTTATTTATTTATTCATTTGTCTTCAAAAATCCTGTTCATTGAATTGTATAATTCATTTACCGTGTTGTGGGGCTTTTCCATCAGCCTGTATTTGTACTTTTCACGATTAATACAATGGAAGCATATTGATTTTTCTCTCATCTTCTCATTCTCGCCTTCAAGGAGAAAGAGTTGAGGAGACAGCAAGCGGAGATGCTCAAACAACAGGTAGGCACTCTAAACAACTTACTGAGCCTCTTGAACCTCATAGTTACTGCTGAATAAAACCATTTACCTCAGACTTGAATAAAAATTTGAAGGTGCGTGTGCGTGTATGGATGTGTTTATACTTTGTGTTTTTAAATATAGGCATGCGTGAGTGTGTGTACGTGAGTATTTCTCTGTTTAAAACGCCTTGCTTATTGGTATTGGATATTACTTCTGTTCCATAATATTTTGCCAACTCTCTCTGCCAGGAGTTGGAGAGGCATAGACTAGATATGGTATGGGTATGTTTATTTTTGTACATCTAACACCTGCATCGTGTAACTGGTTGTGTTATGGTTGTCATAGCAATGCATTAAGTGTAGCACTGGCTGCTGTCATACTACATTCTTCTGCATGGCTTTCCAGCAAAACCAACAAAAGAGAGAAAGAGTCAGTATGCTGCCTCCATCTGCTCGTCCTGAGGGACAACTGACCCTGTCACGGTGGCCAGGCAGCTTCTTTCCCCCTCCCCCCATCCTCCCCTTCTACTCAGAATGCATTGCAAAGACTGCTAGCCAATCCACACTCACTGTCTCAAAGTGCGCTCGAGGAGTTTCCATCCATCACATACATTGTCTAACTGTTGTATTGGAGTAGCCTGTGTTACCCGTGAGTGCTTGACGATTTCGGCTCAGACGTTGAGCTTGTGTCTGTTCGTCCGTGCATCTGTTCTGCAGTCCACAGAGTGCTGGACTTTAACCTGCCCCATCCCGGCCTCTCTGTCATTCACTGTTCCTATACTCTGCACAATGAATGAAAACAGCTACTGAGAGTCATTTCGTCTTCATGGTGGAGACACTTACAGGCAGATTTCCCACCAGTTTGGTGCGGGCACCTTGGAATAAAAAAAAAAAAGACCTTTGGGGGGGAAAAAAACAGAACAAGAATACAATCATCTTCACCATGGGGACTGTATGGTTCTATGTAGCTTTTTATTTTAGCCTGGCTCTCCTGCTTGTAGCCCTTCTTACTCATACACACTCACACACACAGTCGCAGCAGAATCTAAAGGTTCGCCTTCCTGTCGTGGACCAGGCCGATTACTGCATCAACCTCACGTGCACTACAGTGTTTGAAATTAGGAAGCGCGTTTAATCCCATGTGTTTAAAGTTGTCTCGTGTGGCCGTATCGCACTTGATTTATTGCAGTTTATTATCATAAAAGCCTTTAACGTCTTCGTTGTTTTTGATGAATTGGAAGAAGCTGAATGCCACAGGCTTTCTGTCGTTTTTCAAGTTTTCCATTTGTAGATAAATCAAACAAATAAGCACAAAGAAATATTGCGGCAGAGTGCTTGGCATCTAGCCTGTTTTGTTTATCACAATGACAAAACAGTCCTCACAAAACAGCCCATTTTAGTCAGCGAGAACTGGAAATGTCCTTGGCAAGCCCTAATAGTGGCAATTGTGTCTTTCTGGTGGATCACAGAGGGAATGACAGCCTGATATGGAGGAGCGGGAAACCTTAAGAGATCAAATAAAATGATAGTCAGTCACCAGTGATTCCTGTGCCCTTTGGCAGTAGACTGTGTATCATGCACCAAAGAACAACACAGACGTCTCATCCTCAGCAGTCACATACTGTGCTAACACTTAAGCTGCCAAAACCACTGAAGTGAAACTGCTCAGTTTGTAGTTACACCTCACAATCCATTCCTCTTTATAACCCCCTACTAAATATTACAGGTGTGATGTGTCCCCCCCAAAAAAGGCGATATCATTGATTCATGTAGCAGAATTGATTGTTTTTATCATAACTCTAATGACATGTGGCATGTCAGATGACTTCCGGCAACTAGTGTTTTGTTGCTTTTGTTGTGTCAGCTCTAGTTTAGAGGCGCCGTCACCGATTCCAGCTGCTTCTCTTTTTGAGCCTGTCATCACATCTATTTTGTACCGCATCTATGTGTTGCTTTTTGGTTGTCATTGTACTACTGTACTCTTCACTTATGCTTCCACCATACATGTGAAAGTGTATACATGTGAAGCATTGTTCTGTGTTTGTTCAAGTATGGTGCCTCTACTGAATTTAGTGCATCACAGTCTTACATTAATGCACAATTATACTAAGGCTGGCCTTGACTACTGTATGTACAACGTGTGCTTGTTAATGTTTGCCTGTTTTTTGTTTTTTTTTTGCCCCTTTAGGAGAGGGAAAGGAGGAGGCAACATGTAATGCTGATGAAGGCTGTTGAGGCTCGCAAGAAAGCAGAGGTAGCCCATATGCACGCAAATAAATGCAGAAACACACACGGGCGCACAGTCCACTCCATAAAAAGAGCCTAAGTCATTATTCCCTCGATGGATTCCTGCTTCCTCTCCTTTATGTGCGCTCTTTCCCTTCATTCATTTTTTTTTCTGCACACTTACCAAGTCAAAAGATTCTGGCCCTCAAGCACTTTTCCTTTGAATGCACAGCAGCATTAGGCTGAATTCTAACACAGCTCAGCAAAGTCAAGTAAACCTTCTTGTCTGTTTTCTCACACACACACACACACACATTTTTCTTTCCTAATGCTCCCTTGAATTTTGGACTCTCTAGGAGCGTGAACGCTTGCGGCAGGAGAAAAGGGATGAGAAGCGTCTGAACAAAGAGCGTAAACTGGAGCAACGGAGGCTGGAGCTGGAGATAGCGAGGGAACTGAAGAAACCAAATGAAGATATGTGTCTGTCTGATCATAAGGTATCTTATTATTATTATTATTATTATTATTATTATCATTATTATTATTATTATTATTATTATTATTATTATTATTATTATTATTATTATTATTATTATTGAGTGGACTGTTTTTCCTGAGACCACGTTACTGAATATTTTTATGTGGAAATGTGCGCCCTCAAGTGGTTAAAATAACATACTGCAAAATACACAAACTAAGCTGTCACTACTATTTTGAGAACATACACATAACATGTGACACACATGTTTTTCTAAGCTTCACTAATCGATCCTAATATGAGCAAAAAGAGTCATAATTTTACTGATATTGCTGCATCCAGGCTCTCCCTGAGTTCTCCAGGATTCCCGGACTCATCCTACCAGGACGTGCCGTGTCGGACTGCCTGATGCTTATGCAGTTCTTGCGAGGCTTTGGAAAGGTTTTGGGACTCGATGTGAACACGGATGTGCCCACGCTGGGAATGCTACAGGAGGGCTTGCTTAATGTGGGGGACAGCATGGGCCAAGTTCAAGACCTTCTGGTCAAACTGCTTTCTCTGGCAGTCTGTGATCCTGGTTTGCCACCTGGACAAAAGGTGAGCTGCGTTTTGAACTGACTGATTCTGCTTTAGGACTGTAGCTGAGACATAATCAAGTTAGTAAATATGATCCATAAGATACAAAACATTAACAATGCCACCATATGTAGCTTTATCATATACATTTAGGACTAACTTTAGGATTATAAAGATCTTGCACAAAGTCATTTAGAATGACTTCAAAATCAGTGTTTTTACACTTGACTTGACATTATTTTAATGCTGATGCCTCCATGCCTTTACTAGCAATGTGATATTTTTGTTCTTAGGTTAAAGGCTTGGGTACATTTTCATCTATTTAATTTTTTTCATCAACTTCCCTATCCTTAGACAAAAACCATGCTGGGGGACCACCTGACTAACGTTGGCATCAACAGAGATAATGTCTCCGAGGTGCTGCAGATGTACATGGGAGCCCATTGTGGAAATACAGATCTGGCTCCTTTGGCTCTCAGTTTGAAGACAAAGGCCTTTCAGGCTCACACGCCTGCTCAGAAGGCCTCAATTTTGGGGTTCTTGGCTAATGAGCTGGCCTGCAGCAAAGCTGTCATCAGGTAGGTAACTGACCCCTTTGAGTACTCCACAGTACTGTGCACAATACTGTGGAAATACTCCATATTTCACTTCCAAGGAGCCAAGCTTTCTTTTATTTATTTATTTATTTATTTATTTGAGTAGTCTTGAGCAATAATTCTCCAGGGTTTCTAAAAGACTAGCAGCTTATTTTTAGTTAAATGACAAAGGTAACACACCTTTAATGACATAAAATAGTATTTTTTGCATCAACAAGGTGATCCCCAAACAAACTATCTAAAGAAAATGAACAGTATCTGAAAGTCATATCCTCAAGGAATAGGACCTGAGGGGTGTATCTGGCCTTTCAGTTGATCCATCTATTGTTCACTGAAGCCTCATCAAAAAAGGTCTCAGTGGAAGAGTGGCTGTCAAGAAGCCATTTTTAAGAAAGAGGAATCAGGATAAAATGCTAAGGTCTGCCAAATTACACAAGAACTAGACTGAAAATCAGTGTCAACAGGTTTGATGAAGTGATGGTGTTGGTGGGGCCCTTCCCAAAATTGGTGGAATTATGAACACGGAAAAGTATGGTAAGATTTTCATCCATCATGCAGTATCATCAGGAAAGGATGTGATGGGCAGCAGCATAATCTTTGATGACAGTGACACCAAATACACCAGCAATGCAGTAAAAGCATACTTCGAAAAACACACAGTCATGGATTGGCCTCCACAGAGCCTGGATCTCAACATTAGTCATTATTGAACAGAGAACAGAACAAAAGGCAACCAACATCCAAAGATTAACTTTGAATGTGTTACAAGAAGCCTGGAGAACTATTCCTAAAGACGACTTAAAGAAATGACAAGAAATCTGCCAAAGAGAGTTCACGCTGTGTTAAAGAATGAATAAACGTGGTCATTCATTAGAATTGTTGTTGCCTCATACACCGTTTTTCTATGTATGTTTGCACATGTTTCAATAGAATAAAAGAAAGAAGACTTTTGCACATTACCATATGTCAGTGTAGGATGTGTCTCTTCCTCTGAGACAAAATTAAAAATCTAACAGTCCTTTTCACCAACCACACACTGGAAAAAATTAGTTAATGCAGTATATGTGGTTTTATTTTGTTTAACGCTGAAATTATATCTGAGCCAGTGATGTTATTTTTTTATTGATACGGTGGAGAACAATTAATAAAGCTGCAGCAGGGAGCAGTAATTTGCAGTCCTTTTTATTGTAGGGAAATAATAAAAGTATTAATTTGTGCTCTGGGATACCAGCTGTTATATTAAGCTTTTTTTTGAGCTGTGAATGGTAGCCAGCCCCCATGAACTTTTACTCATTATATTTATTAGTTTCCGAGATTACCTAAAACAATGGATGTACACTGCCACAGCTATAATTAACAGAATTGTGTTTCCTCGTGCAGTGAGATTGACAAGAACCTGGATCAGATGGCAAATATGAGGAAAGACAAGATTATTATGGAGGGAAAACTGAAGAAGTAAGATTTCTTAACACTAAAAATAATGTTTTTGTTCTCCATACTAGGTCAGACTAAACTCCTGTGTCCTTATACAGGTTGAGAACCATTTATGCCAAACGAACTGGAAAGAGGGAAGCCAGCATGGGTGTGGAAGAGAACCAGTCTGTTGGCACTCCATCCTCGGCCACCAAACGCAAGAGGAAACTGGGTGGAGACAGCGAAGATGACGACGACGACGACGATGACAGTGACGACCAACCGGAGGAAGAGGAGGAAGAGGAGGAGGAAGAACTAAAGAAGGTTAGAAAAGTGGAGACATATGATGAGGTAAGGTGATAGAGCCAGCTTCATTATAAGAAGCTAAATGTTTGTGCAGTTGCTCAAAGACATTTCCTGTATTTGTTTGTTCCTTCTATCAGGATGAAGTTGACCATGCTACTAGTGTCGAGGAACTGGAGAAGCAAATAGAAAAAATGGCCAAGGTATGTCTTTCTTGAACACGTTTAAATGCTTTAAAATGCATGAAAATCAGTGTTTGATTGATCCAGTTAATGTGGGATATACTCGAATATACAAAGTGAGATTAAAGAAAAATCTCCTGCTGCAATAGAAGTAATACGTCAGACACCTGCAATTCAAGCTGCAAAATGTGTCGAAAACTACAATGTGATTTGTACGTTGTGTGGATATTTGTGTTGCCATAGGTCTGTTTACTAATGAAGGCACTAATTAGTTTGATAAATGACCTCATTAGCATCTTATGTGATGCTTCATATGTCGCACAGAAAAAAACAAAAACCGGTAGGGCAGATTACTTCTGTTTTTGAAGGTCTGTAATTTCCATGTATGTTTTGTACAATTGCAGCAACATCATCAGACCAGAAGAAAGCTGTATGAGATATCCCATTCCCTACGCTCTATGATGTATGGACAGGATCGGTACCGCCGCCGATACTGGGTACTGCCCCACTGTGGAGGGGTCTTCATTGAAGCCATGGAGAGTGGAGAAGGTTGTTGCAGTACACCGCCCACTTTTTTTTTTCTGAATACGTATACGCTTCACTTTGCTTATCTGACAGGATATTTGGAAAATGAATGTGTAATGGTAACATGCTCGGCAAGAAGACAAAGAAAGACCTTTTATAATTCGTGTAGCTGCATGTTCAGCTGTTTTGTTGCCGAGTGAAATACGCAGATAGCATCTGTCAACACTAATAACACAGCTCTGCCTGTCTTCCGAAAGCAAGCGAATTAGTGTAATGTCCAATAATCAGGATCCAGTTTCAGTGTTACAGTAGTTCACTTTCTAACTGGAGTACGTTTTTCTCCTTTTTTCTGCAGCTCCAGAGGAACTGGAGGAGGAGCGACAGAGGAGGAGGAGAGCAGCAGAGGAGGTCAAGGTCAAAGAAGAACCTCAAGAGATTGAGTTGCAGAAGGAGAAACCCACCAACCTCGATGGGCAGAGCACTCGAACACAGGACTTGGAGCAACAGAAAGAGGAGGAGAAGAAACACGAGGGGAAGAAAAACTCCCCGACCCTCTTCTACCAGCAACCAGGCTGTGTAACCAAGCTGTGCGCTCTCAGAGAAGTCAGCAAGGACATTGGTAAAGAATCTGTGAAGGCAGAAGACAAGGAGAGTCCCCATGTGAGACAGAATGGCAGTCCCCTAGGCACTCCTGTTACAACCACTATGTCAGCGTCCTCCCCCACTCACAATACCCTCGAGCCTGCAACAGCGGCAGCAACAGCTCCCTCCTTGGTGACTGCTAACGACACAACAAACATCCCTCACCTGGCTTCATCCTCTTTATCTGCCCCGTGCCTGCCAGCTGCACGTGAAAGCCCAGGGAACACTCCTCCAACCTCATCCCCGGCTCCATCGCCACACCTTTCATTCCAAGCAAACGACCAGCTGCTCAGAGTGCTAACAGAAAGGAGCGGGCACTGGTTCAGTCTGCTCCCTCGCAACCCTTGTGACCTCTCCTCCCTCACCACAACACCACCAGGACCGCCCCGTGTGTCTCCTCAGGCATCCTCCACCCCAGCCAGACCCAAATCCCCACCTCCATCCCCTGCTCTCCCTCTCACCCCTTCTGCTGCCTCAGCCTCTGCCAGCCCACACCACCCAACTGGCATCCTCAGCTACCCACTATCCACCCTGCAGGTGAGAATACTGGCTGGTAAACATGTTGCTATTATATTTCCTTTTGTGCACTACCACCTTCCTCACCCCTCTATTGTCCCTCTTTTCTCCACAGGTTAAGTCAGGTGTCTCTTTGCTAGGAGTTTCTTTCGCAAGCTGGCCCAGTGGAATGATAAGTCCCGGCCTGCCTTTGTGCAGCAGCCCTAGCCCCATGCCAAGTCACTCTGTAGAGGGCAACACAGCAGCAAGTGTCTCCAGTAAAAGTGAATCGCCTTTACCTCGCATTGAGAAAACTTGCTCTATGCCCTCTCCCGCCTTGGAGATGCCCAAATCCCTCGACCACGCCACGCCACGACCCATCCCAGAAGGTGAGCAACACTCGATGTATTATTTTGTATATATATAATGAGATCAGCCAATGCTATCCTTACTTAAGCCCACTTTGATTTGACTGTAACATGTCTTAACTGAACAAAACATCTTCTTTCTTTCACACCCGTGTGCTCAGAGATGCTGACAGGTTGGTGGCGGGTGTCTGACATCGAAGAGCTCAGGGCTCTTGTCAATGCTCTCCACAGCCGAGGAATCAGAGAGAAGGCCCTCCAGAGACAAATGCAGAAATACATGGAGATCATCCCCCAGGTCTGCACCAAACACAGAGACGGTAAGTCTGGAAACAGCTCCTCTGAGCACATAATGATGTGCCTCAGATTCATTCATGCTTAGAAGCGTTTCCTTATAATCCCACAATAAATTGCTAATACTGTATCAGTGAGGTTTATTGAAGTTTATATGAACAACTGTCTTTCACTGCCTAACCCATGTGTCTGCTGTGTAATTTATCTAGTGGCCATGATTGAGCTCCATGAGTTGGAGGAGAGCCAGGTCAGTGTGGAGTCGGTGCGGGGCTGGTGTGTTGAGGAGCAAGCAATGGAAATGGACATCGCTATACTGCAGCAGGTTGAGGAACTGGAGAGGAAGGTCACCGCAGCCAGCCTGCAGGTTAAGGTGAAATAGTAACACACTAGCACAAATATTTCTACATATTTTGTTTGTGAAATTTATGTTTTTTTTAGAGGCCAATAAACTCAACAGCTCATTTCCTCTCACAGGGCTGGACGTACCCGGACCCACAGTCTGAGCGTGAGGACCTGGTGTACTACGAGCACAAGCCCCTGACCAAATCCACGGCCTCGGCGACAAACACGGGAGACAAGGAATCCAAGGAGCATCTGGAAGAGCGGGGAGAGAAGGGCGGGGTGATGCGTCACCCGGACAACCCGCTGGACATTGCAGTGACACGTCTGGCTGATCTGGAGCGCAACATCGAGAGAAGGTACCTGAGGAGCCCCTTAGGTACCACCATTCAGATCAGGCTGGATAATGTGGGTACGGTCACTGTCCCTGCCCCCGCCCCATCTACTAGTGCTGACAGGGAAGGGTAGGTCATTTCTCCAACCAGCTCCCCACTCTCCCACTAAGACCCTTTCCTCTCTCTATGTGTGCTTTTTTTGTTTCCCATATTACTCAAAGGGTGAGGGTCTTTGCTGATTTCACAGCAGATTTTTGTGGTTGCCTGTTGCTTTTTTTTTTTTTTTTTTTCCTTTTTGTCTTGGGCAGCTTTTTGGGGGGGAGGGGAACCACTCAAAACCATTTCCCCCCCTAAAGTCATCTGCATGGTGTTGTGCATCAGCAACCTCAGTTATAGGCTTACTTACAGCTCCTGCTATTCAGCATACACTTACCCTTCCTGCATGAGCGTCCCCCTTAACATGATAAAAAAACGTGTGTACCTCTCCCCAGCACTCTATACTCCCAAAAATGTCATGCCTGTCTCTGCCCAGATGGAGCTTTTTACAGCATCTGGTTCAACTGACACAGTTTACTACAAACCCATTTTCATAAAAAGTTGTGTGGACTTTAAATAAAAACAAAATGCCGTGTTTTGAAACTCATTAAAAAGAATTTGTTTAGTTAAAAACGGAACATGTTAAATGTCGAGAAACTGATAAATTCACATTTTGAAACTTGTCTGTTTTCTTAATTTTTTTCTACACCTTTCCATTTTTGCTTGACATAAAGTTTAGCTTTGTTTCAGGCCCACCAAATGTTTTCAGCGGGTGACATGTGTGGATTGTAGTAGCCAGGATCTTACTACAGATTGATTCTGAGCTATGAAATAAGCAAACCGTTCCCTGAGAATGACACACTGCCAGCATTTGTTGCTCTAAATTGTGTGCATTTTCCCTAGCATTAATGGTGCCCATACCATAAGACGTTGGGTAGGTCTTACCCTCTTTAGCCTGCAGTCAGTGATTTCTGACTTTCAAATTAAGATTTGTCACACCAGAGACCAGTTTTGTACTTTGCCTCAGTCCATCTTGAATGACTTCTTAGAGACTCAGCCTCACATCAGCGCTCTTTTCACTACTGAACCTAACGACGCTTTACAGCGTCTCACACACAGTCTTTGTCCTGTCTCAACTTTTTTAAAAACATGTTGCTGGCATCAAATTCAAAAATGACCATAGAGCTTAAAATAAAGAGTAAAATGCTGTGATCATGCCCCTGAACGTTATAAACACGAGCTTAAAATTATTTGCAAGTCACTGCATTTTGTTTTTATTCACATTTTACACAGCAGCCTTAGTTTTATTGGTTACGGGTTGTAGTTTGTGTGTAAATAACCCCACACGTTCCCATATGTGTATCTATTTTGATTCTCATAACCTTCCCTTAAATTCCCTCAGCAGCGAGGAGGAGGTGGCCCACGGTATGAAAGTGTGGAGGAAGGCCCTGAGCGAAGTGCGCAGCGCCGCCCAGCTGGCCATGTGTATCCAGCAACTGCAGAAGTCCATTGCCTGGGAGAGGTCGATAATGAAAGTGGTAAGAGAATAAAAGAACAGCCTGTGTCCACAATGTTAATTGAAAACTACCGTATTAGGAAAGTTTGTACTTGTTTTTAATGGACGCACTTATTTTGTAGTACTGTCAGATTTGTAAGAAGGGGGATAATGAGGACCTCCTCCTGCTGTGTGATGGCTGTGACAAAGGCTGCCACACTTACTGTCACAAACCCAAGATCACCAGCATCCCAGAAGGAGACTGGTACTGCCCGGCCTGCATATCCAAGGTATCTGAACCTTTTATTACTTATGATTTTTTTTTAATGTGCATTTTTTTAGACTCATCTCAGGACTTATTTTACTCCTGTTTTGTAAAGTTGATGGTAGAAAGGCAAGAAGAAAAAGGACACATTGTAGAGTATATCTTGTGCATCTAAACCACAAGGACACTTGCTCGCTCAAAGAAATCTCATCAGCTGCTCCTCCCCTAGAGTTTTATTGCTTGCTCTTCACTTTTATTGTCTGCAGCATGAATTTATCCCATTAAGTGACAGTAAAACTCATAAGTCATACTCATACTGATACAAGCTGAGTAAAGATTTTTAACGCAGGCTTTAAAGAATTTGTGTTGATGCAGATGTGGTCAGCAAAGGGACTAAATATTATTGCTTGTCTAAGATATGGCAAATTGATATGACATTTTAGGAAAGGACAATATTAGGAGGATGAAACTAAATGGTTCCAGTTTGAATAGCACCCGAACTAAGGAAATGCTGCAATTTTGGGTACTTTTGCAGGCAAGTGGTCCATCCCCCAAAAGCAAAAAGCCTCCAGCCAAACCAGTAGCATCTAGTGGGGGGAGTAGCAAGAAGGGCGGAGAGGCAAAGAAGAATGGAAAGCAGGCCGGTAACGGGGAAGTGTCGGAGGATGACTCAGCAAGTGCCAGCAGTACGCCCAAAAAAGGAGCAAAAGACACCAGCAGGAAGAGGAAAACGGAGGAGAGTTCACCTGCTCTAACGACATCCAATCAGGAGACTACTGGGTGTGTGAAGCGAGCCAAGACGGCTCGAGACAACAACAGGGACCTGGGATTATGCAGGTATGTCTCCATGGCATGTTTGCACTTGTCTTTCTGTGTCATTTTCTTCTCAGTAGTTGCACAGTAATTTCCACCTGCTACAAAGCTGTATGGAAAGGTTGGAGGATCTGTTTTACATTTTCTGTTGTGTTTAAAGCCACAAAACCTCAGATCAACGTTTACTTGCAGTATTTCATTCCTGGAATTTTTCAGCACAAAGTCAGTTTCTCTTTTGTTTTTTAGCGGTTTTATTAGCTCATAAAACCCTAAAGATTATGAGTTAAATGCAAACTTTAAGCCTCCATGGACATATTTTTGACCAGCAGCAGAAACAAACTGTAACTGGTTAGGAAATGCTGTTTACACAACCACTTAGGGCAAAGCAGCACTATCTTAGCTTTCTTTTACCTCAGCTTTCAGCCTACTCAGATTTCTGGGGAAATATCTGATTCTCCAGCTGTTAATGCTCCACTGTTCACCAGCTAGTCCTAGCTTTGTGTACCATAAACCCAAAACAATGATTTAAAAGAAACTTCCAGTATTCCGGCACAATGGGAGCCTCATTCAAACACTTCACCCACATGTAACCGATCCCTTGTCAATCCAGAAATATTGGTTATAGCTGCTTAAACATAAGAGGAAATTATGAAAGAAAGCTTTTCTGTGTTACACACAAAGCTTATATTTACACAAAGTCATGGCCAGAGTTTAACTGTGTGTTTGTGTGTCCTACAGAGTACTCCTTGCTGAGTTGGAGCGGCATCAGGATGCATGGCCTTTTCTCACACCTGTCAACCTGAAATCGGTGCCTGGCTACAGGAAGGTCATCAAGAAACCGATGGACTTCTCCACCATACGTGAGAAGCTTGTGAGCAGCCAGTGAGTTCCCATCGCTTCTCTTGGTTCTTTTTTCTGCTAAAAGCCTCGCGCAGAAGTTAAAGCAAGACCAGTGTTTTCAGTTTTGTTTAGTTTTTTCAGGAATTATGTGATGTGTCTGCTGTTCTCTCTAACCTGAATATGTCTTTCTTTTTTTAAATTTCAGGTATCAAAACCTGGAGACGTTCATCATCGATGTCAACTTGGTCTTTGATAACTGTGAAAAATTCAATGAAGACAATTCAGACATTGGTCGAGCTGGTCATAACATGAGGAAGTTCTTTGAGAAGCGCTGGACTGAGCTTCTGAAACAAACAAACTAAAACAAACAAAAAAAACACTTAAGATTAAAAAAAAAAAAAAAGTCTGTTCAGACTCTTCTCCAATACACCCATTCAACTTTTCGTACCGGAGCACCAGGTGTTACTTTTTATTTTGTGATGGAGAACGTGGCTTTGCAGGATGGTAGAAGAAGAAGCCAACTCCTTAATAAGGAACCTGTGGTGTGCTTAGGAGAGGTGTCACCTTGAAAAATAAAAAGTTGTTTAGGTGCACTGGATTTATTACAACAGGGATGAAAGCCCCAAAGAGTCCCAGAGAAATGGGGTGTCATAGTGCAATACCATTCCCTGTCTCAGAACACTGCACTGAATGAATCCTCAAAAATGTCAATGATGTGTCTGCGCTACAATACTTTCCACTACTTGTAAATAGTTTGTTTTTGTTTATTTGGGTTTTTTTGTTCGTTTGTTATTTAATCGTATTATAGTGAATGTATTTAATTTTGTAATAATTATTTATGAATCAAGGTCCACTTCATTTTCTATGAAAAAGGAGGAATCAGCCGAACTGCTTTGACTTCTGAAAAGGAATGTGTTATTGTGTTATAATTTTTTTCTCTCTCTCTCTCCCAAATATCAAACAAAGCCAAGACAAAAAAAAAAAAGAAAAGGAAAAAAGAAAAAAAAGAGCTGTTTACACTGTTCAGTGCTTTGGGGCATCGGAGGACTGTATTCAATTGTTCGATCTGTAAAACTGCATTTATTTACAGCAACTGCAGAGGAACAGTTAGGCTGTGGTGATTCATGTGTATATACTGTTTATTAATGTCTATATTATGTCTTGTTTGGAACAATGTGTAAAAATTGTTTAAGAATATTAAGATATTGTTTATGCCTTAGAATGATTGTAGCATTCTATTTTAGTGAACGTGATGAAAACATTATCATAAATATTGTTTGTACAGTATATACATATCCTCTGCAAACACTGTGGTATCCTTAATCTTGGTAGTGCCTACCCTTCCAACAGGGGCATGTAGGGGATGTTATCGTTTTTAGTTTTCATTCTTTATGATAATTATTTTTTTATATGATTTCAATCCAACAAGGCCTCCAAAGTTGGACAGTGACACAGAAATCATTCCTCCCCATAAATAATAATAACTAAAAAGAGAAAAAAAGGAACAACAAGCATTCAGTTATGCTTCCATGATACATTTCCTCACAATCTGCCACAATACAAGGACCTAAGGCCATTTTTAACCACTGTGTTGAACCTTGCTGTGTGTTGTGGCCTGATGGAGGCAGCTAGATTTTTTTGTACCCAAGTCAAAAGTACTTGAAGTTACTTTATTTAAGATATTGTGGAATAAAAGTATCATTCTTTTGTAGGAGCTTTATTTTTCACTAGTGTGTGGCACGGACCTATTAAAAGGATGTTTTTCAACGTAAGTGACTCAAACTGGTTTCATTTCAAGTCCGACCTGCAGCTGTAGAAGTGCCGTTTAACTCTTTATTCTGTCAAAGTGCGAGTCGTATGTAAAGTTGCACGTGTGACCGGATTAAAGAGAAATTTATTTTGTTTGTGCTTTTAGCTAAATATCTGCAATTGTACTTTACATCGTGTTAAATGCCTCTTTCATGACCAGACTGTAAAATGTTTTCAGGATCCTGAGAAGCTGCTCTGAAACATACATTTTTCTAGGATCTCAGAAACGGTGTCTCAAAAATGAATTCAACTTAACATCTGTAAATTAACAATAAAATCCAGAAAGAGCAGATCCTTATTTGTCTCATCGAGTGGCAGATTGTCATAATCCAAGCAGCCAGGAACACACAGGCACAAATGTAATCTTCAAAAGAATGGGTTTTATTATACCCCCAAAAAGGAAAAGACGATTACAAAAATTCAAAATAACAAAAAATAAAGTTTTTAAGAATCAAGTGGGCCCATAAAAGAGGTTAACTTAACAGAACGCTACTCAAAAGTCACTTAACAAAAACATAACTCAACAAACTGACCTGCCCAAATGAGAAACAGCTCCAGTTATATAGCAAATGAATAAACCATTATATACACCAAAGGTGAAAACTAAAGAGATAACAGCTAACCATCATTCAAGAAGAACCCCATTCCCCCTGCATGATCACAATAGATGGTCCAGTCCACTTTATTGGCTTCTGTATTTAAACCAGCTCCACCCTCAGCCTCCTCTTTCAGCCAAACCAGGAAGGACTGGAGCGGAGGTCAGGTAACTCAGAAAGAGCAGAAATATAATCAATATAACATACCTATATAAAATAACAAACAATGCAAAGTCTATGCCACCATTTGGGCTATAGCTTAGTGCTGTCATGCATTACAGGTAAACTCAAAATATCAAATTAGTTAACTTATGATCACAGAAGCTTTAGAGCATAACGTAAACATAAGACAAAAGACCAAATGAATATTACCCAAGTATCTCAGTTGTGTGGTTGCATGCATCCATCACACAGATCATAAAATGAAGACCGTTAATAAAAAGGAAAGTTAAGTGTGCCGTACACAGCTGGCAAGTGCAAGGTTAGCAAGTGCCTATTCCCAAGGTTTATATACATTTTATTCTTGTAGGGAAAATATTAATCATGAACCCTGCCGCACGCTACAGTATGTATAGCCTGAGGCACTACACAGTTTAGACGCATACAGTTCGGTCCATAAGCATGTTGTTAATGACGTGTTTTGTAGTTTTACCTCTGTACATTACCAAACTCCAGATGTGACTTTCAGCTTTAATTCAAAAGGTTGTACAAAGGTTTTTACATGAAGTGCTGCGTAATAACAGCCATTTTTATACACAAGCCTTCATTGTCACATGCTTGAAAGTAATTGAGCAATTGACTGGTAACCAGTTTTCATAGCACTGTGAAGCCCATTCCCTCCTTTTCTTTTTTTCTTTCTTTTTTTAATATTTATTTATTTTGAGGACAAATTAAGCAGATAAAAGATCTAGAACTGATTCAAAATTTTAAATTTGCATTTGGTGGTTGTTCACTGAAACTCTCAATTTGAGGTCCAGACCCAGTGGTGGTCCTAGCCTGTCTGGCGCCCTGGGCAAACACTCCCTCTGCCCCCCCCCGCCACACACACACACAGCAGTTGTGGAGTGTGCAGCACTTCAGCACTTGAGATGTTTAAGCTCCAGGCTTTGTGTTCATACAAGTATATATTAATATTCTTCATCATAAATGTTCAACACCGTTTCTTTAACCGATAGCTAGGAGAAATTACGGCAAATAAATAAGCCCATTTGAGAAAACAAAAGAAAAAAAAGAAAGAAAGGGGGATAGTTTAAATTTTAAAACACTTTACTTAAGGTAAAAATACAATATTATTCCTAATGAAGAAGCACCACGTCAAAAAAGTTGATGTCATTCCTCTGCTGTTGTTAAAATTCGGTTGATGGATCTGAAATGACAAAGATGAGGTCTTAGTGAAGAGAAAGTATTAGTAGCTACATCAACGCTGACCATTTAAAAAGACATCCACTCACAGAGTCAGTGTTTCAGGTCACTGGGAAATCCACTGCCGCTGATTTCGCTGTAACCTACAAAACAGGGTTTGATGCTTTAAAATTGGACTAACTTGTCAGCACCATTTAATTCAGCATTCCTGTGATTTTGGAGAATAAATGAATACCTGGCTGTCCATTCAGATGGCCGTAACTTGAACCGTTTGCCGGTGTGGTTTGATTGGAATGTAGTAGATGGCCACCTCTGCCGTCAGTGTACTCTGACAGAGACTTTGAACATGACAATGGCTTTCCACCGGAAAAACGTCGCTGCACAGAGTGGTGTCGCTTGCAGCTCTCCCCTTCCTCGCTGCTTCTGTTTCTGTGGCTCCGAGCTGCGTCTGGGCTGTGCAGTTCGGGATCGCTGTCCCGATGTCTCTTCTTTTTCTTCTTCATTTCCGCAGCTCTGTCTGAATCTCCGTCAGACCTTCTACGGGATGATAGAGAACCAATGACATTGTTTAACAAAACCGAGATCAAGCTTTACGGCCAGCCTAAGACAGAAAAAGTGACCCATTATCAATAAAATGATGAAAATTCTTTACGTTTTTAAGAAAATAATAATACTGATGGTGAGCTTTAACCCCATATTATTTTCAAACAAAATCTATCTTAAAACAAACACATTTCCTTCTGTTTTCATTAAAGGATTGAGAGAAAGATGGCAATACTCACCCACTCTCACGGTGTCTGTCTTTATCCTTTGATTTCTTCTTTTTCTTACTCTTTTTGTGTTTTTTAATGTGGCGGGCATCAGAGCTGTCGTCCCTGTCTTTGCTGAGAGTCCTCTTGCGATTTTGATCCTCTTTGTCTGGAGAGGAAAGGCGAGCCTGTGGCGGGGAGCCCTTGAACTTGTTTGTTTCTGGTGCTGTAGAAGGTGAGAAATTTCCTTCCTTGTAGTCCTGTCTGTACCGGTGACGATCGTCGTCGCTTTCTCGTTCGTGACTCCTATCCCTGTTGTGTCTTTCTCTATCTCTGCCAGAGCTAGAGTACAGTCTTTGCCTGTCTCGGGAAGATCGTTTTTCATTGCAACTAGAACTAGGCTTGGACTGTTACTGCTCCTTAGTATCCTTACGTCCTTCAGTCCCTGTTGTTGCACATTTATCTTGTGGTAGATCCTTGGCTTCATCCTTGCTTACGCTAACTTTCTGTGGAGCTGCAGAAGCTCCACTGGTGCTTTGAGAGCAGCCCGGCTGAGGGGGTAAGGCTGCAGGGTTGCCATCTTGCCCAGAAGAAGAAAGAGCGGAAGCAGATTCTTTAGCTGCAACAGAAGGGGTAGTTGTAGCAGTAGCTGAGGGTGAAGCGCTAACGGCGGAGGATTCTGTACAGTGAGGCAGGGGTTCAGATGGAGTTTTAGCCCTTGTGACAGGAGTGGAGAAATCCTGGCTTTCATTAGCAGCAGGATGAATGCTCTGAGAAGAACTAGCCTGGGATGAGGCATCTTTGCTGGAAAAATAAAATACAAAAGCAATATGAGCAATGCTTTGTCACACTGGCAGAGAGGAAAGTCTGCACAGTTTTAAGATCACTCCTCTAAACTTAAAAATTTAAATGCATAAAATGGACAGCAGAGCAATAAGTTTTTTTTAGTTCAGTGTTAGGCTTACTTTGGTTGGCTATGGTCACTGCCTATTCCATTAGCAACAGGAGCCGTAGACGTCAAACTGCCATGATTACTGCCAGAGATCTGATGTGCCCAAAATAAATAAAAGAAATATTAATAATATGTCCCTTTAAGAAAAACAAACAAAAACCCAAACAGACAAGCATTATGTGATGTAGGCTATGCACAGATACACCCACACACAGGTTGTTATCATCAGATTCCACATTTATTGAGAGTGTCCACGGAATTATAACAGAACACCGTCTGACAGCGGTCGGTTCCCGCAGCGTCTTCCTCCTCCGCTCCTCTCCACCTCACTATATAAAAGGAAGGAAAACCACCATCAGTCCAAATCGCCATCAGCTGTTCTCACCAGCGCCGTCTCACTGCACCACTCCTCCCCTGCAGCCGCGCCCCGGACCACACCTCCGCCACACACCCCCACCGCCCGACTGAGGCCGGGAAGCCCACCGGCCGAACCTACTCCCCCCCCCCGCGAGCGAGAGAGAAATCGGCCACCGCCATCTGCGCCCCCGGCCTATGGACCACCTTGAACTTAAAAGGCTGCAAAGCCAGATACCACCGGGTGATCCGGGCGTTGGCATCCTTCATGCGGTGGAGCCACTGCAGCGGGGCGTGGTCCGAGCAGAGGGTGAATGAGCGCCCCAGGAGGTAATAGCGAAGGGAGTCGACCGCCCACCGGAGCCAAGCCTCCTTCTCCACGGTGCTGTACCGTCTTTCACGCTCTGCCAGCTTCCGGCTGATGTAAAGAATGGGACGGTCGGCCCCCCTCACCTGCTGGGACAAAACGGCCCCCAGCCCTGTTCGAGGCGTCAGTCTGCAGAACAAAAGGGAGGGAAAAGTTAGGAGTGTGAAGCAGCGGCTCCCCACAGAGAGCTTTTTCACCTGCACAAACGCCGCCTGGCACGGCCCCGTCCACTGGACCAGATCCGGGCACCCTTCCGGGTAAGATCGGTTAAGGGGCTGGTCAGCTGCGCAAACCCCGGCACGAACCGGCGATAGTAACCTGCCAGCCCCAGAAACCGTCTCACCTCCTTTTTAGTCTTGGGGCGCGGGCAGGATGCGATAGCCGCCGTCTTCTCCACCTGTGGACGCACCTGCCCGCCCCCCAAGTGGTACCCCAGATACTGTACCTCCCTCCGTCCAACCGCACACTTCTTCGGGTTGGCCGTGAGCCCCGCCCTCCTCAGGGACTCCAGGACCGCGGCCACCCGCTGCACATGCTCCGCCCAGGTGTCGCTGTGGATGATCACGTCATCCAGGTAGAAGCAGCATATGCAGCATGCGGGCGCAGCACCCGGTCCATGAGGCGCTGAAAGGTGGCAGGGGCTCCGAACAAGCCGAACGGAAGCGTAACGAACTGGTACAAACCGTACGGAGTGGAGAAGGCCGTTTTCTCCTTGGACTCGGCAGACAAGGGAATCTGCCAGTAGCCCTTGGTTAAATCCAGTGTCGTGAAAAAACGGGCCGTGCCCAGCCGATCCAGGAGCTCGTCGACCCGGGGCATGGGATAAGCATCAAAACGTGACACTTCATTCACCTTGCGATAGTCGACACAGAACCGTATAGACCCATCCTTCTCCACCACCAGAACTATGGGGCTACACCAGGCGCTGTGCGACTATTCTATCACTCCCATTTTCGGCATTTCAGCCAATTCCCTCTGCACAATTTGCCGTTTATGCTCAGGAAGCCTGTAGGGCCGTGAACGCACCGTCACGCCAGGCTGCGTTACAAAATGATGCTCAATGAGAGACGTTCGGCCGGGCAGGGGGGAGAACACATCAGCAAAACGCTGTTGTAACGCGACAACGTCCGCTCTCTGGGCCTGTGTGAGATGGTCATCACAAGGGAGGGAGGCGGGGATGATGGAATTTGGCACCTCCGGCCCCAACTCATCTCTCTCCTTAACCAGGCTTACCAGAGAAGCGGTTTCAACCTCTCTCCACTCTTTAAGGAGATTGAGGTGATAAATCTGCGTGGCCCCTCCCCTGTCCGACCGAGCGACCTCATAGTCAACGTCCCCGACTCGCCGTGTGACCACAAAGGGTCCTTGCCACTTGGCGAGCAACTTCGAGCTGGAAGAAGGGAGTAATACAAGCACTTTGTCTCCCGGTGAAAATTGCCTGAGTCTAGCCCCTCTGTCATACAGGCGTTGCTGACGCTGCTGAGCCTGGAGCAAATTCTCCCGTGACAACCTCCCCAAAGTGTGGAGTTTTGCTCTCAGGTCCAACACGTACTGAATCTCATTTTTGGCGGGGCTCGGACCGTCCTCCCAGCTTTCTTTAATCAGGTCGAGCACCCCACGTGGCCTCCTGCCGAACAGCAGTTCAAAGGGAGAAAATCCCGTGGAGGCCTGGGGCACCTCCCGCACTGCGAATAACAGAGGGTCTAGCCAGTGATCCCAATTGCGTTCATCCTCGTTAATGAACTTACGAATCATGGACTTTAAAGTCTTATTCAGCCGCTCCACCAGCCCGTCCGTCTGAGGGTGGTAGACGCTGGTCCGAATAGATTTAATGCCCAGTAATTCGTACAGTTCCCGCAGTGTACGAGACATAAACGACGTGCCCTGGTCAGTCAGTATCTCTTTCGGGATTCCGACTCGGGAGATGACCTGAAACAGTGCCTGCGCCACACTCTTTGCAGAGATGGTGCGCAGCGGGACTGCTTCCGGGTACCGCGTTGCATAATCCACCAGGACTAACACAAAGCGGTAGCCGCGTGCACTCCGGTGAAACGGCCCGATGAGGTCCATGAGGTCCATGCCAATGCGCTCAAACGGGACCTCTATGATAATGGCGCCGAGTATGGCAGCCTCGTCGCGAGCTCCCCCAAGCAACAGCTGTTTTCTGTGCTTAATTTTACTTTTCCTTTATTTTTTCACGACTAGCACATGTCTCCTTGTGTACGACCGACAAACCTTACTGGACATAAAAGACGGACTTTCTTATAACTTTCCGGAGTTCAAGTTTTGCAACACGGACCCTCCGTTCGCAGACCCCCCATTCATCTCACCTGAGACGCCTTTGTTCTCTGGCCCTGGAGGCCGCAAACGCCGACGCAGAGGGAGAAGATCTGGCGTTCTGGTTCGACTGAGACGGCGCACTAACAGACCACCGTTACCCAGTTTATTACTGGCTAATGTGCAGTCTCTGGAGAACAAGCTGTGCGAGCTTCGGGCACGGATCTCATTCCAGCGAGAGATGCGGGACTGCTGCGTGATCTGCCTCACAGAAACCTGGCTATCGGACAAGGTACCGGACTCCGCAATACAACTGCCGGGGTTCTCCGTGCATCGCGCGGACAGGTCACAGGATCTTACTGGGAAAAGCAGAGGCGGTGGTGTGTGTTTCATGATCAACAACAGCTGGTGTGATTATGCGAACGTGCACCCGGTCAAATCCTTCTGCTCACCGGACCTGGAGTACCTGATGATTAAGTGCCGGCCATTCTGGCTACCGAGGGAATTTACAGCAGTGATTATTACGGCTGTTTACATTCCCCCACAAGCCGACACTGACCGAGCACTCAGGGAACTGTACAGCGCGATCAGCAGCGAGGAAACCGCACACCCAGAGGCAGCGTTTATCACAGCCGGAGACTTTAATAAGGGAAACCTGAAGAAAGTCTCACCCAAACTCCACCAACACATCCATTTTAACACTCGTGGAGATCGGCTACTCGACCACTGCTACACCTCTTTCCGGGATGCGTACAAAGCCCTCCCCCGCGCCCCATTCGGCCAATCAGATCACCGCTCCATCCTGCTCCTGCCCGCCTACAGGCAGAAGCTGAAACAGGAAGCTCCAACCCGGAGGGCGGTGCACTGTTGGACGGACCAATCGGAGTCTGCGCTGCGGGACTGTTTTGATCACGCGGACTGGGAAATGTTTCACGTGGCTGCTAGGGACATTGATGAGTACACAGACTCAGTCTGTGGATTTATCAGGAAATGCGTGGAAGATGTCGTCCCATCCAGAACAGTTAAATCCTTCCCAAATCAAAAACCCTGGATTAACGGAGATGTTCGCGCGGCACGAGAACACCGCCTTTGCCTCCGCGAACACATCGGACTACAAACACGCACATTACCAACTCCGGAAGACGATCAAAGCAGCCAAACGTGAGTACAGGGACAGGGTGGAGCAACAGTTTGACAACCCTCGGAGTATGTGGCAGGGACTAAACACGATCGCAGACTTTAGAGGGAAAACCAGCACACCGCAGACCACGGCCTCTCTGTGTGAGGATCTAAACGTATTCTACGCTAGATTCGACACAGCGAACACCATGAGACCGGACAGTGTGCGCACCGCGGATGACGTCAGTGCGCACACTGTGTCTGAGGAGGATGTGCGGAAGTGCTTCAGGAAGGTGAACGCGCGCAAAGCTACTGGTCCGGACGGGATTCCCGGCCGCGTCCTCAAGTCATGCGCGGCTCAGCTGGCTGGAGTGTTCACGCACATCTTCAACCTTTCCCTCTCTCTGTCTGTAGTCCCAGCCTGCTTCAAAATGGCCACCATCGTCCCTGTACCCAAATCCTCCACCATCTCCTCATTGAACGACTGGCGACCTGTAGCCCTGACCCCCATCGTGAGCAAATGCTTCGAGAAGCTGGTCAGGGACTTCATCCGCTCTGCACTACCCGACTCACTGGACCCTCTACAGTTCGCATACCGCCACAACAGGTCCACTGATGATGCCATAGCCCTGACACTACATACTGCCCTGTCACACCTGGAGAAGAGAGACACGTATGTGAGAATGCTGTTTGTAGATTACAGCTCAGCATTCAATACCATCGTTCCCTCGAAGCTGGACAGGAAACTGCAGGATCTAGGACTGAGCAGCTCCCTCTGCAGCTGGATCCTTAGCTTCCTGTCTGACAGACGCCAGGTGGTCAGACTGGGCAGCATCACCTCATCCCCCATCACACTGAACACTGGTGCTCCACAGGGGTGTGTACTGAGCCCTCTCCTGTACTCACTCTACACCTACGACTGCACGGCCACTAACAACTCCAACATCATTGTGAAGTTTGCGGACGACACTACAGTGGTGGGTCTTATCACCAACGGTGATGAGACGGCTTACAGGGAGGAGGTCAGCGCCCTGACCCACTGGTGTCAAGACAACCATCTCACCCTCAACGTCGCAAAGACAAAGGAGTTGATAGTGGACTTCCGGAGGTGCAGAGAAGTACACACCCCCATCACCATCAACGGCGCTGCTGTGGAGAGAGTGAGCAGCTTCCGGTTCCTTGGTGTACATCTGGCTGAGGATCTTACGTGGTCAGTACACACAAACAAAACAGTGAAGAAGGCGCAGCAGCGCCTCTTCTTTCTCAGGAGACTGAAAAGATTCGGCATGAGCCCCCGCATCCTCAGGACCTTCTATCACTGTGCCATTGAGAGCATCCTCACTGGATGCATCACCACCTGGTATGGCAACAGCACCGCCTACAACCGCAAAGCTCTCCAGCGAGTAGTGCGGTGCTCTGAACGGATAATTGGAGGTGAGCTTCCCTCCCTCCAAGACATCTACAGGAAGCGGTGCCTGAGGAAAGCGGGGAGGATCATCAAGGACTCCAGTCACCCCAGCCATAAACTGTTCAGACTACTTCCATCAGGAAGGAGGTTCTGCAGCATCCGGTCCCGTACCAGCAGACTGAGAGACAGCTTCTTCCACCAGGCCATCAGACTGCTGAACACGTCATAGACACCTCAGCTTCACTACTGGAACTTTAACATTATGCACTCCATACTGTACAGTAATGCCACTGTTTTGCACATGTCTCACTCTGTATATTTTTATATATTTTATTTATTGTACCAAACCTTGGTGCACGAGGGTCTGCGTGCAGCCCGTGTCCACCAAAGCATGGCGTATACCCCTTCGAGTCCTTACCGGAATGCTGTATGTCCCTCCCGGAAGCCGAGGCCCTCAGCCTCTAGCCTTCAAGCACAGCCGTCAATTACAGCTCTACAGCCCAAGCCTTCTCTCCATATCTCTGGCTCGGCTTCTCAGTCACTCCAGTCACTCTCTCTCGTCCCTTCCGCTTCGAGCCTCCAGCCCAAG
>NW_024582556.1:705135-746125 GCF_018398535.1 Haplochromis burtoni | reverse complement strand
GTTCTGTTTGTACAGTTATGTTTTGTTTATGTTGCCATAGTGACGGGTGACGCCTTCTCCCTGCGACGGTGTGTCCTTCCGGGGTCAGAGGCGCTCTGTGTGTTGTTGTTGCTGTGCGGTTGCCGCACAACAACAACAACGTTAACGAGCTACCCCTGCCTGGGGCTAGACGGCCAACACGTTAACGAGCTAACTGCGCTAACACACTAGTTCCCACCCATGTAATTGAGCATTGCGTGGCACATCCAACATACTGTTTTACTTTAGTCCATGACGCGCTTACCTTCAGGGTCATACGTCACATGAAAACCAAAATAATTCCAAACGCCAGATCTGAATGAGGGTGGGGGAGGTTCAATTTGCCATGTTGCAAGGAGAGCTTAACTTCTGTCTTGCTAGCTTGCCCTGCGCTCTTCCTTCTGACTATGCTGTCTGTGTTGAGCGCTCAGTGGATCTGCGCTCGACAGTGCAGCCTAGGCGGAGTAGTCGAACGCAGATTCACTGAGCGCTCAACACAGACAGCATCGTCAGAAGGAAAGTTGATAAAATAAATTACAAATGTTGTATTGTTCGATACATATGCGTACCGAACCGAAAGCACTGTATCGAACGGTTCAATATCGATATGAGTATAGTTGCACCCCTAACAACCAGGTGTCAAGTCTGCCCGTGGCCACCACCCTGCTCCGCCCCACTGGTGGACAACGCGTCTGTATAAAATAATACACAAAATTCAAAACTCATTAAGTCCCATGTTTGTGGGGAAAGCGATAGCTGAAACTCCGCCCATGATGTGATCTACATCAGCGGTCCCCAACCCCCGGGCCTCGGACCGGTACCGGTCCGTGAGTCGTTTGGTACCGGGCCGCGAGAGTTGAGGCTCAGGTGTGAAATATATGGTTTTCAGGGTTTTTATCAGCGTTATTTTGTTATCGTTTTTATCGTTAACTCGGTTTTCCTGGGTCTTTTCACGTGTGTTATGAATAAATCTTCTTTTTTTCCGGTACTAGTTTTATTTTGTTGTATTTATCCGCGACACCTTAAAGGCCGGTCCATGAAAATATTGTCGGGCATAAACCGGTCCGTAGCGCAAAAAAGGTTGGGGATCGCTGATCTACATGATTAAAACGGGTTGTGTTGCATTGTTGTCCCTAAACTTGTGTTTTTTTTAAGAAAAAGGTAAGACTACTCTCACTCTGTCCCTCCCACCCACGCAAAACCCACAGCTGAACGATCACACTTACATGCTATTTATACGTCCATCCAGCCACCTGTGTCTGAAAGGCAGCAGACTCCTTTCAGCGGAGCGAATGAAAGTCGTTTTGGAAAATCACTAACTGAAGAGGAAGCAAGCGGCAAGTTGAGGAAAAGTGGATAAATGGGGAAGAAGTTTTTTCATTACTTGACAAAATGTCTTCAGGAAACTGCTTTGAGTTAGACAAACTGATGATACAACATTGTGAGAGTCTCTTAGGTCGGGTTAGTGCGTGCCTCTCTTTCAGCTCTTTTAATCGTAGAGATATTTGTGTGAAGCCAGCTAGCTTTTGTGGATCATCATTTCTCAGCAATCCAGCTTAGGTTCGAGAGAGATTGGACTCATTAACGCTGCCTTGACTTTACTGAATCCGCTGAGAATTTGATTTTAATCCTTATTGAGATGCTCAGTGCGGCTTTCAGCATGGTAAGCCTTCACTGAATTGGTCCTGATGGAGAGCATTTTTATCACTGTGACATATGTAGCATCAAGCCAGAATTAAAAAAACTTTTGGCCATCTAGGAAGCAACTGCAGTTTTAAAGCTTCAAGCAGACCTATTATGCTTTGTCTTATTTGCTGTTAGAATAGTCGATGCTCATATTAAAGAGTCAAAGTTCCAGATAATGAGGCGAGGATGTGTCCAAGTAATCCCTGTCAGCTCAAACTAGGCTTCAGCCTAATCACTCAATTTCAGAGAGGTTTCTTTTTCCTACTCTTTGCTTTTGCATGAGGTCAGAGAGCATGAATGTGCTCATGTCTTCAATTCAGTTAATTTTCCGTATTAGAGGGCCAAATCACAACAACGGTCACCAAGGTGCTTCATATTGTAAAGTAAAGAAACCCCAACAAGTACACAACCCCCTATGAGAAAGCACGCTGGCGACAGTGGGAAGGAAAAACTCAATTTTAACAGGAAGAAACCTTTGTCACTTTCTCCAGCAGAAACAGGCTCAGGGAGGGACAGCCATCTGCTGTGACCGTTTCTTATGACAGCTCTCATGACAGATCTCTTATCAAGCTCCTCCCCCAAGCAGACATTCAGAAGAAAGTTTCCTTAAATTGAAAGAAAAGGAGCTAAAACGGTTTGTTTCAGACAGTGCACCAAGCCCCAGTGTAAGATTAATCAGGATTATTCTGAACTGTGAATCATGCAAAGCTACTCTAGGCAAGTCCAGGTATTAAAAACAAGCAAACATGCAATTGGAAACTGGCATCAAAGATTCCCTTTAAGTCATCGAGCTGCTTAGCAGGACTGAGATGTGGTTCTTCCCACTTTGACTTCTGAATTACTGATTTTAATAGACTCTGTTTGAGTGCTTGTATAACAAAGGTTCACTCAACGTCTTATTTTTCATTTTTCCTTTTACATGTAGTTTAAAATAAGGTAAAACTTTGTGAATTTCCTTCAGAATTATTAATGCATAGTAGTATGTGTATGTGTAATTTAATTTAAAAAAGTAGTAGAAAATAAAAACAATTATCAAGCTGCTGGAGTAATTTGAAATCCAAGGTAATCATTACGTTCGTGTATGATTCTTGGAAATGATTGCATTGATGTTGAAAATGTCATCCCGCCCATTGACATCGATGTGATTGTGTTATTGGCATAATTGTTGTCGGTGAATCATGCATAAGCTGTTTGCCTGGTAAATCTGTTCGGACACCTTTCTCTGTCAGTCTGTTATTTTTTACCATATAAAGAAATTATACCTGTATTGTGAATAGAAGCAGCGTTCAGGTGGTTATCCTCTGCTGCAGGTACGTGACGGCGTGCGCCTTCTCTCCGACCTCACCGCTTATTGCTACAGGATCTATGGATAAGACCATAAACATCTGGAGGCTGGAGGATGGTTGCGGTGGAAACGGTAGGGAGGGAAAAACCCACACGCATCACTTTAGAAGAGTCACATCTATGTTTTGATGAGTTGTAAAAATGTTCCTGTAATCTGTTTTTGTTTTTCTCCCTTACTGCACCTCCCCGTCCAACGGAAAGGCGGGAAGCTGTTGCCTGGTTGGTTTTCTTTCCATCTTTTTTTGTTTTTTCTTGTTTGGACACATTTTTTATGTCACTTTAACAACAACAACAGCAGACTGAGTACAACAGCAAGCAACACTCAGCAGTAACAGGCCAGCTTTTATTGCTCCTTTTTTTGCCAGCTCTGAAAAACAGAGGATTTTTTAAAGACCTTATAACCTTTATATTCTCTGAGTACAAATCAGTATAACCTTTAATAACAGTGTTTCAGCTCAAGAGCATCATTGGCTCTTTTTTTGTGTGTGTTAAGATTTTACATGTTAAAGCAGCTTCGTCTCCTAAAGAAGGGCACAGATGTTGGTTTCACGGTCGCCCTCGTTTCCTCGATCACTCGCCACTCTCACGTGTTTGCAGTTGGCCCAAAGACTTCATTGCATTTCTCATGTTTACGGTTCTTTTTCTTTCTTTTGTTTGTCTTGCAGAAGAATCTGCTCAGACTTCAATCAAAGGTGATAAGACAGCTTTACTGTATTATGTGTTGCAGATATTCTATACAAAAATATTCCAGTCCTGAGACAAAGTGTGCACAAAAGCCTGCGATTGTTTTTGTCCTAATCACACTATTCACGTTTGGTTTCACATTAATCTTTCAAACATTTATTTATATCGCTGTAACAGCCACAGCCTCACGATCAATAAGCAGTCAGCCGGACTCCAGGTTCGCCTTGCATGGAGAATATGTGTCCATTTTTCAAAAGCTGTCTAGGACTGACCATCTTGCTTTGACTCACCCTCTCAGGGAGAGCCTCGGGAGGCCGATCGAAGCTGCTGGTCAGCAATTGGTCGGAGGACGATGTGTCAGAGTGGCTGCTGGAGGAAGGCCTCGAGGGATTGGTGGACAGATTTAAGGCCAATAACATAGATGGGACAGAGCTGCTCAGCCTCACCAAGGAAACACTGGCGTCAGAGCTGCACGTCGGTGAGGAAGACGAGCATCACACGCTGCTCAGCGAGAGCGGCGCCGCTTCCCCACTCCCTCCTTTTCCCACAGTCCTAATGCTTTCCTTTTTGTCCAGAACAGAAGGATAAAAGCCCAGTCTTATGAGCATTACACGCCGGGTCTCTTGTGAGAATGAGCACGGCCGCGTGCGGATTAGGATTTTTGCACCTATTTACATGGATAAAAGATGGCATATTAAATCAAAGTAAGGGTGAAGGAATGGGTGCTGATGGGGAGGGGGTGGGGGGGTTTTACTCAGCAAGATTATGTAATATTAGGCTGCACTGGGAAACCACTAAGCTTTAGGGACCTTAGCGGTTCGGACGTTTAATCTGGAGCGCTTCTTCAGTTACATAACCCAATCATCAAAACAGAATTCCCCATACGGTATAAAGTGGATTTATACCTAAGCCCTATTGGTTATTTCCCAGTCTGTCTGAATGTATTATTTTTAGTTGATCAGACGCTTTTGTTTTTTTTCCTCCCCCCTTTCACCATCAAGTGAAACCGCTCGGCAAAGTCGGAGCGTTATGTTGTCGATGTCAGTCTACCAGCTAGGCCTGTGTTCGTCACGTAGTTGTCAGCAAATGTTTGTTGCATTGCCGTGCCGTCATTTTCATCCCACAGTCGCTGTCAATCACTCCTCGCCGTGGCAGCTCGCGTTCACATTGTTCTGTTCTTAGTAACGCCGCGTGAATCCCACCTTGCTTGTAACCAGAACTAACTTGGAGAAGAGTGTTAGAGTAGTAGTCTGTTTTATCTGCTACAATGACAGAGAGACAGAGACGGAGCGCCCTGACGCATTTTTCAAAGCTGAGAGTGAAATCAATGCCTCTTTGAGAGGAAAGCACACAATGTTTAAAGTCCTTTGTGTTCATTTGCAGTTAAGGCATTTTTTATGAGATTGTTTATTTGTAAACTATAATTTCTGTGTGATGATTTATTTTTTTCAAAGTAAAATTGGCCCCCGGGTAGCTGCTGAGCATTTATCTTTGAATTGGACAGACAGCAGACATGGTCTGGTCCCACCACCCTCACCCACACTCACATTTGCCACCCGAGAGCGCAGAGTGCTAAAGACACGAATAACAAATGCTCAGAGGCTTCATCGTATTGATATTACTGTCAGTGTTTGGGTCAGTTCAGCTTGTTCCACTTGATGCTCAGCTATTTTCCTTTTCCTTTTTTCTTTCTTTCTTTGAATCACTGCACACCGAGTCTTTATGTGCCTCTTTTCTGTGGCTGATGTGTGTCTGTAGAGTCAGTCGGCCTGCACAGTAAACTCCTGAGGAAGGTGGAGGAGCTGAAGAGTGATTCAGTGTGTCTAGGCATTCCCGATGAGTTCCTGTGTCCAATCACCAGAGAACTGATGAAGGAGCCGGTTATTGCTGCCGGTGAGCTGAGATCATCGATCGTGTGTTCCATCATTACTTTGTGCTTTTTTGTGTTGTTTACACAGTTTTTTCCACCCCAAACAGATGGCTACTCATATGAAAAAGAGGCCATTGAGAGCTGGATTAATACCAAAAACCGCTCCAGCCCCATGACCAACCTCCCCTTGCTGACGACTCTGCTCACCCCTAACCACACCCTGAAGATGGCTATTGGTCGCTGGAAGACCAGCCACTAGACATCTGTGGATCTGAGCTGGCGTGCTAATGATTTTTCACTGAAGTGTAGAGAAGCAGAATGCAGTGCTCAGATAAATGCCCACAGCACCGTTTCAGGAAAAGATGTGCCTGATAGTTAGCCAGATTTTAAACGACCAACCCGAATCAACAATCAGCTGCCTGCTATCACACAGAGGGGGGGGGGGAAGACCAGCATGAGCATCCAGAGTTTTCAAGAATGCACTTCGCTATTCACTCAAATTCAACTGGCTTTGGCTGCAGCAAATATGTCACTTTTAGGCTGGATCATGTTTTCAATTTCCTCATATTTGGTCCTTCCTGTGAAATCCCTGCTTTGATTTTTGATCAGTGAAGAATGAGGAAAACTATTTGCCTGCATTGCTTTTAATGATTCCCCTAACCTCACTTTACAAATAGGTGACTATTTTGTTATTATGTGAAACTGATTAGCATTATTGATTTTATATACACACACATACACAAAACACTATTTGCACTAACTGTAGATCAGAAGAATCTACAGTGTATTTTATTTAGATTGCTGTAACCTTGTTGTTTACCTTAGGCTGTATGTGAAAGATGAACATAGCTGCTGTGTTGGAACAGCGACGCCAATGTGGAAGTGCCTTTCACCTGCATTCTTTTTATTAGCCAGCAGGGGGCGACTGCTCTGGTTGCACAAAGAAGCAAAATTCATAAGAAGCCTGATAGAAATCCTTCTGCTCTCTTCGTTTATGGGCTCAGTAAACATCTTCCTGATGACTTTATAAACTCAGTCACTAGTTTAAAGTCTTGCTGAATCCAAGATGATGCTCATTTGTGTGGCATTTGGCAGTTTCTAACTCATTTCCACTCCTCGCACGAGAAATTGTGGTTCAGAAAAGCCAAGATGGTGAGACCCGAAATGCTCAAGTCCAGACTGGAGAAAGATAGTCCGTGTTTTATATTGATGTTTATTACAACCCTTTTCCAAAAAAGGATGCTTTTTATCATTTCAGAACAATTTCAGATCATTAAAACCATATGATGATAGCATGTCTTTAAACTTTGATGCTTGGAAAAGGTAAAGTTGGGGCATGCTTCCCTCTTCTTTTAACAGCATCAGTTGCTGCCGTTTGTGAAGCAAAATGTTCCCTCATTCTTGGTTTATATGAAAACGCAACATCCACAGTTTTAAACAACGAAGTTTACTTCAAAGGCTCGTTTTAATGTCAATTTAGGCGAGTTATGTGAAAGGTCCTGTGAAAGGCCTTTCTCCCACCCGCACACCCGGAAGCTTTAAGCAACATTTTATGGAGTAAAATGAAAGAATGAGCTGTAGAAATGTAGTCATCCAGGAATATTTTATTATACCACAATATTAATGTGGTAATATTCTGTAATCCATAGTATGACTCTGAAAAGTGTATATGACAACTATGAACATATATTAAGTCTTAAGTTTCTGTTTTCTCTCTTTATCCCACATTCTGTAAAAGCTCTTTCTCAAGTCTGAATAAACCAATAAACACTTCATATGAATATTTTCTCTGCTATGCAAAAATAAATAACATTTACTGTGAATACTGAAGCAGTCACTTGTAAGATTATGACAAGAAGCTGTCCAACAATGTCATGTACAGTGCCTTTTTTTGTGTTTTTCTAGTCAAATGCACCAAGAAAAAGGATCTCGGGTACACGAAGTAATCCGTTCTGAAGCCTGTAATGCTAACAGATAACCACTTACAGGGAAATAGATAATCTGCAAATATAGTGTACACCGTACAAATATAAATGTTTTTTAAAAGACACTTCACAATAGAAATGGTCATATCCTGCAACAAACAGCGTGAGGTTTCGTATATTCGTGCACAAAGCTTTCTCAGTTTTCTATATTTGATATTATGAATTAAAAGTTGAGACAATAGACTACTCTTTTTTTTTTTTTTTTTTTAATTTAAATCCCTACTTAAGGTATGTCTGGTCTTCTTGAATACACTAGCTGTATACATGTAAGCAAAAGCGTAGTAGCCTGAGTTGAACACTGGTTCTAGATTGTAAATGCAGTGCAGCAGCATAAATCTACAAAACAGGCTCAGGGAAGGGAGCCGCTCTCACGCCCGTCTCCCTTGCTACCTAATGTGGGACATAGCTTGTTGAAAAAAACCAGCCTGCTCCTGTGCTTTGAGAAACTACGCTCAGACGTTGGATTCTATAAAAGAGCGTTTGGGCTTTATGGGAGCCATGTGCAGAGCTGGGTTGTCTCTCGTCAGGCTCGCCTGCCTGTGCCTCCCCTCGGGGAAGCGTAGCTGGGAGGATGTGGTACCTCTGCCCTCTCGCTGGTGCAGCCGGTCTCCAAACTCACGGCCCTGCTGCTGGCTGTTGCTGTGGCTCACAGAGTGCTGCTCCTGGAATGATGCGTGTTTGAACTCATTGTTCAGCCCTTGGAACTCCATCACGGACATGCTGAAGCTCTCCACCCCTCCTCCCTGCCGGCTCAGGCCAGAGGCCTGCTGGCTGACTCGCACCGCTTTGTCCATGACCCCCATAAAGGGCCGGGGCTTTAACTCAGGTTTTGTCTTGAAGCTACCGCTGCTCTTGATAGGGCACGGGGCATCTGGTGCCTGCTGCCTGCCCCCATCTGACAGGTTCCCACTGGAGGCCTGACTGGAGCTGGAGCCCCTTGAGCCTGTTGTTCCTGCTCCACCACCCTCCCGCCTAACCTCCATACCAGCACCTAAAGCGAGCGCCAGGCCATCCAGAGCAACAGAGTGGGTAGAGAGCCTGTCAGAGCCCCTGGAGAAGCTGGAGGAGCGCGGCTGGTACATCTGCAGAGGTCCAGGTGGGGAGGAGCTGTTGGGAGACATAGGGTGATAGTGCTCAGTAGGACTGAGCCCAGAGTGTTCACAGGATCCAGGGCCGATGTCGATACCCATAACAGGTGCAGGCCTCAGAGAGGTGGAGATGTGTCTACCTGGCAAAGGACTAGAAGGACCGCACAGAGACAGAGGCCTGCCCCCAATTCTGCTCCCTGACTGGAGGGAGTGGCACTGGTGATGAGTCCTGCTGCCCTGGCTCTGGAGTTGCCTGTTAACAGCAGGAACTGGCTCGGGCATGTCCACAAACAGCTGGTTCTGTACATATTCCTCTTGATGAAAGCTCGGCGACTGATCTCCTAATCCAAAGGCCACAGCTCCGGGGAGAGTCCTGTTCGGAGCGTATGGATTCAGAGGCCAAAATTCAGGACTTTTCCCACACTGCAGGCTCACCTCCTCGCCATCTTCCTTTTCTTCTTCCTTCTCCGCATTGGCCTGCTCTGCTGGGATGTGCCTTTCCAGACTTCCCTGTGAAAAGACGTCCGTTTCCTCCTCTGTGGCTTGATGATGGTGGGTGTGAGGGTCCCTGTTGTAACCCTGTGCCGAGTTGTTGCTGGAAAGCTTCTGATGATGCTTACATTCCTCCTCTACTCGTGCCAGCAGGCGTCGGATCTCCCGGTTGGACGGGCAGAGTCGTGCTGCTTCGTGGAGATCTGCCAGCGCTGCAGCAAACTGCCTGGGGAGAACCGAGAAAACGAACAAAAGGAACTTTTTAAAAATACAGAGAGGACGCGGCCCTTTTCTCGCAAGAATTTCCTCTAAGCAAAAGGATTCGGATCGAAGTATACTTGAATATTGTTGTACCTGCTACTCCTCTTGGCCCGGGCTCTGGCGTAAAAGGCTTCATAAGACCTTGGTTTCAGTTCCAGGGCTTTTGTTGCAAACTCCTCAGCTATGCCAAAGTCCTGCAGAAAAATGCATTTAGTGACACGTGCTGTTTGTATTTCAAATTAAATGTGACGCTGTGACGTGCAGCAACAAATAAACCCCACTGTATGATCAGCTGCGTTTCTAAGTGCCTAGCCTGGAGAGTGCCGGCTCTGCAGAAATAATTTGAGGCCATTCCAGTAATAAAAAAAGAACAATACTGTTTGTTTGCCGCTTCATTATATGGAGCTGAGGATCAAAGCCTGTTTAATGAAACAGAACTCGCGCTGCAATCATTTTTATTGACCAGGAGCAGAAGGAGAGCGGCTTGCCTTTCCTGCTGGTTTTTACTGCTCCCATCATCACTCTCAGGTGAATATTTAATGACACCAACACACTGTGATTCTGTCCTTCAGAGTGAGGTCAAAACGACAGCCTTGAATGTGAGATTGTGAGCGTCGCTGTTGAATGTTTAATGACGGTATCATGTAGTCTCCCTGCTGGCCCCTACTGCCTGCGTTCAGCTGTAATATGTGGATTTTAGCCAGCGCGTTAGTGCGGCCACTGTAAATAAACCCCCTGCAGAGCCACGGAGAAGGAAAGAGAGTGGACTTAGCCTGCCAGAGAGAGTGACCTTATCACATCACATTATCTGCTCCATTATTCATCGGCCACACTGACCCTAAGGATGGCATTTTTACACAGTCTGTTAGGACGTCTGTCATCACCAGGGTGGGTTCCAGCCCTGGCTGCAGGCCACACACACATCTATCTCCACACTAACGGCACACAGTTATTCATTATGTCACCACCTGCTTCCAGGTCTTACAAGTACATTCTGTTTACCAGGGAGGCCTGAAATTAGATCTGAAAAGCAGCTATATTTTTGCATTGCGCTATACCAGCAGAGACATGTTCTTTTTATGTTGATACAGATAAATAATACATCTTGAGAAACCGTGTATCTTGCCTCGGCCGCCCTAACTGACATTCCCTAGGTGTCCAACAAACCTGCAGATGTTAAATAGTGCAGAAGTGGTTTGGTACAGCTGTGAGTCTTACGTTGGTTTTCCTGCGGCACCGTGAAAGGTTTAGATAGAGGGAGACTCGCAGGTCTTTCAAGCCTTTCAGCTCCTCTCCTTGCCCCTCACGTGGTAGTTTCCTTAGGGCATACTGATAACGCTGGCCTGCTTCTTTCATACGTCCCTTCTGTGAAAGAAGAGAAAAACTCAAAGGGGGTTACTGACAACTAATCGTTTCCCCACCACATGTAACATGTAACGTTCACTATACCGCACCTTGTAAAGTAAGTTCCCTTCCTCCATCAGCTTCTGCAGCAGGATGAGGAGAATGTCTGGTTTGGAGGAAGCCATAGCCCACGTAGCATGACCTGATGGAGGGGTACAAAAACTTTTTGTATTATCCTGCCTCACCTTATCTCTTGTTCTTTGGATGTTAAATATGTCACATATGTCGGGTACCTGATCGATCGTGCGGAGCCGTTCTGTAGCCTTTTGTTTGATAACGGGGAGCAACCAGGGATGGAGAGAGAGAGAGGTGAGAAGGGAGTTAGACAAGTGGATGTAAAACTGCTCGTGTGTGGCAGTAATCAAAGATCTATCAAGCCGTAAAGAGCCACTGATTGGTTTAAGGCGAATACGAGCGCACTTTGAGTGATGGGCTTAGCCTGAGACGCGTCGATTCAACTTTATGCTATGTTAGACGTCGTGCCGCAATTAGTGAAGAAAAATTGTTGTACAATAATTAGTTTTGAAGAGGAGCAATGATGGGAGCAAAGTTGTCATGGCAACGGGATCTGGGGCCTGGTCTTCATACATTGCTTTAAAAAAAAAAACAAAAAACTCAACTAGGTGACTAGGTTAGGACCATGTAGGAGGAGTTACCTCTTCCTCTGAACCACTGCTATCCTGTCGGGTGTTTGTGTCTTATCACAGCCTTGTTGGTTCTCAAATACTTCATTCATAACTGTTTGGAAGGAAATCTCACATTTTTTTAATAATGTGTGGGACTGATAAATAATTCCCTTTTGAATGAAGTAGCTCTTCTCTAAAAAGCAATAAGTCAGGGCACGCAGCATTGCCTTGAGACAAATGTGGTTCAGACAACTGATTTAAGGGATCCTGATGATCGTGCAATATTCTCTCTACTCCAAATGCTCTTCTTATTACAGTAACACAACATTTGTTTGTGCTTATTAAATTTATTTTATTTTTTATTTTTTTTGCCTGATTGCTTATGCCTCAAAGATGCAGAAAAATGTATTTTATTCTTTAGTTTCATGGCAGCAAGAAGGCCAGACCTTTAAGGTGTGAGGTTTGGGTGTTTCATCCATGCCTGTGTGGGTCACAGTCTAAAGACATGACTGCAAGGTTAATCCCACAGGAAAAAGAAACAACTTGCATTTGAAGCCGTTACTCAGATAACCCCACTTTCTGTTTTGGTTCAAAACCCCTTCACAGGTGTAAGACTGCTTGAGACGCAGACGTGAAACTGAATCAGGAGCCTGTAATCAATCAGTGTGGCAGACTTCAGTGACAGGAGAAGAGAAAGACGACGATGAATGGGTAAAGTCTGGAACGCTACGGGTACCTATGCATCTTCACTGCCTTGCTCCTAACAAAGTAAACAAATATAAAGTTGTGCTTTTCGTGTTTTCATTGCACACAGTGCGAAAAATGTACAGTATAGACTATACTAGGTAAGTGAACCTCTGCGATTAAATAAAATAAAGGCAAGCAAAATGTGGTTAATTATAAACGCTTAAGTCTGCTCTTCTTGGAAAATATAGCCTGGTTTGGTTCATCATAAATCCCTGCAGGAAACCCCTGGTGGAGGTTGTTGCTGCTAAAGGAGGTTCTACCAAGTTTTAAATTCAAGAGATACTTATACTATATTGAAATATTTCTATGCTATACTGCTTTTACTCCACTACATTTTGAGTCCAATCATTATGTTTTTTACTCCATACTAAGCTTTACTTGCTTATTATTTTACAAAGTAATTGCATTGTTACAGTTTAAGCTAGTGAGCAACATATAAGTAATTAAACTACCAACAGCTGCAACAATAAAGAGATATATGCATCAAGAAATCAATAATAATAATAATACAATAATATCAAGTCATGATTCTGAAAAGCATCAATTCAAATGTGCAAATTTAATTTAGATTCAGGTTCTTTAAATATATTTGAATATATAATCTCTAAAGTAGTAAACTACTTACTACTAGAATTTTAACTAATTAAATAATAAGTTAAAATATTTTTTTCCACACATTTCTATCACATGATCACCTTTGTGTAGTTTAAGCAATACTTGTGCAGCTTTACTTTTCACATAATAAATCTGCGTATGATACAGGGCTGCATATGAGCTTGACAATTATATTTTGCACACCATTTACTTTGCACCCTTATTAAACATTTCTTTGTGTCTCCTCCTGAAATCAAACCAGGGATCATTTGCTCTTTAAGTGAATTTGTAAACCACTGCACTCAGATAAACCTACAAGTTTCAAAACCTTTTTTTTTTTTAAGATGTGGCCTTTACTGCAGGCCTGCTAAAGTTTAAACAAAAAAAAGGTTCATACCCATTTTGGATCCCTTCTTAAGCAGCGACGCCACCAGCGCCGGGTTCTGGCAGCCAGTCGCTCTCTCCGAAACTCTGGAACTGTTGTCAGCTCTCTCCAGCACCGCTCCATTTTCCACCAGGCAATGCACCTGAACATTCATTGAACAATATTAACATATTTATATTTAAATTAATTACTTCAGCAATGAAATGCTGATTTTTAAATAGTCTCATTGATTATGAGCAGTAAGCCTCACTAAATTAGCAGACGGGCGCTCTGCTGCTGACTTTGGAAAACTGTTGATTATCAAAGTCTTTGATTACTCTCCTGCTCATCAGCGGAACAAATCAAAGCCAAAATGCTTGGATTGAAGGCTGGCTGCATGAACTGTTGTGGAAATCTGAGGTCTTGTGCAGAGCGCCGCATGAAGATTGTTATGGTTATTGTAGTAATTGCAACATTTATCTACAATTTATTGCAATTATGTGTTGCGTGTTGCTAATCATCTTTTAATTGCATGTTTTGCAGAATATTGTCAATAACCATTAAACCCACTGTATCTGCATCCCCGTTAAGGGCAGCTAGGTCAAGCGGAGTCCGCCCCTGTCTGTCTGGATGGTTCAGGTCAGCTCCTGCCTCCATCAGAACCTGCAGTGCACCTTTCTGGCCCTTCATGCAGGCCCAGCTAAGTGCAGTCAGCCCCTCCTGATCAGCAGAGGACAGAGAAGCACCTGGGACCACAAACAATAAAAGTATTGCTCTCCAGTTCATATATATACACTTCAAACAACCTTGGATCTCACTGTAAAAGGTGCTTACTCTCACCCTTTGACAGCAGGAGTTCAACCGTGCTTGCGTGGCCCTCAGAGGCGGCCAGTATCAGCGCAGAGCGTCCCTGCTTATCAGTGGCGTCGATGTCTGCACCTTGCTTCAGCAGCAGCTCGGCAACCTGGGAAAGTGAGAATAAATAATTTTAAAAATTGAAAAAACAGAAGACAGAACTGGTAAGGAGAAGAACCTCCTCACCTGTGTGTGTCCATGTTTGGTAGCACTAAGCAGAGGGACCATTCCTCTGCGGTTTGCTTCCTCGAGCCCTGCCCCCCGCTCCAGGAGGAAGGCGCACATCTCGAGCCTCCCTCTCCCTGCTGCTGCACTGAGCACTGACAGAGGGTCGGCATAGAGATGAGGAGGCGAAGAGAAGAATATGTAATTGACACATTTAGGAGAGAAGTAGAAGCCGAAGTGAGAAACAGAAAGGAGACAAAAAAAGAGGCCTGTTATTTCCATAATCTGTATGATTCTAACACGTTTCTGCTTTTAAATGTAGATATCTGAGAAACACACTTTCTGTTACACAACGTAATAAAAAAAAGCAAGCAGCATACAGTTATTTCTAATGATGACTTACACACCAAAAAATCTGCACCCCACCCTAATCAGCCAGTGTTATTCTGACAAACTGTGGGCACTGACCATTTTTTCCTCCCCAGTATGCGAGTCCCTCAGCTAATTGAGCTGCTGGGGACAGAGGCACGGTATTGATGCTGTACTGGTATATTCTCCAAGTACCCTTGATAAATGACATTCTGTTTAATGTGTCCACATGCTTCAGTGGACAAATCTATTATATAACACTGTGTTTAAGGAGGAGTTATTGCCATATGAGTCAAAGAAAAAAAACAACAAACCCCCTCGCTGTGCAGCTGCCTTTGTTTAAGACGAATTTGTGGAGCTGCACAATGGAGCAGCGGGATCAGTGGAACTGCTGTTTTCAATACAAACTAAAGTGAACAGGTGAAAATATTCTTCTTAAAGGGGACCTATTAAGATTTGCTTTATTTTCTGAACTGTTACAATGGTGGATGCTCGTGTTAAACATGGCAAAGATTTTAAATTATGGGCTGAAAGCTCAGGATTCAGTTTTTGCCTACCTAGGCTATCTATAATTTCACTGGGGGAGCAGGGATATCCCTAATATGATCCTCTCAGGCACACAGCTTTATTTGGATCCATCCATTTTCTTGTGTGGGGCTTGAAGCCTATCTTGCATTTTTGGTGGTCGGTCACAGTGCTAGCACAGAGAGACAGACAGCCACACACTCACTCATCCATATCTATGGCTAATTCAGAACCACCGATTAGTTCATTAAGCATATTTTGGGCTGTGGGAGGAAGCTGGAGGAGACTAGATCTACCGGAGGTTTCTTACTGTTAAAAGGGAGTTTATCCTTCCCATGGTCGCTAAAGTACTCGCTCATGATTGTTGGGGTTTTGTCACACGCCAAGGCCAGTTCTAACCCACAGCCTTCCTGCTGCGAAGTGGCAGTGCTGACCACTGCACCCACGTGCCACATCAAAGATAAATAAAGTTTAGACTTTAACATTTTAGATACTAAAATGTTAAAGTTTGAAAGTAGAATAGGGGGTCCCCTTTAAAAAGAAGATTTGAAAAATGTGATATGCATCACTCACTCCTAAACAAGTGGAAATCCTTGGTTCAGTAATTAGACTTTAACATGTACCTCGAATGACCACTTTGCCTTTGCTAATGGACTCTAATCTGATCATCCCAACACTAAACATAAAACAAAGCAAGAGCAGTGCACACACAAAGGTGAATGTTCACAAGGGTACTTTGTGCTTCCTTTTTTTGCTGCTTCGGTCCTGCAGGGGACTGTGTAATAGAATTATAGCATAATGGTGCTGTAGGCACAGAAACAGGCTGTGTGTCTGACATGCTTTCAGGAAATGGACTTAACAGAATTCTGCAAGCTGCACTATCACATCCATGACAGAGGTAAACGTATTACAATTGAATAGCAGCTGCTTTTAGATTTTACGAATGCGACTGGACATAAGATAATCAGACGATAAATGTGATGCTCCATTTATGCCAAAAAACAAATATGATTTACAATCAAATCCGCTTTTTGATATCAACCAGAGCATCTTAAAAAAAAGAAATCATACTACTAAAAGCAGCTAATGGATATTGTTACGATGAGCTCCTGCAGCCCCCCTGACATACAGGTAAGTTTATTGTGTGTCCCCTGCACAGAGCTAAAATGTGCATGAAATGCAACCCCGAAGCCCTTGAGCATGACTCTAGGACCACAGTGACTGACAGAAAGAGGTGAGAAAGCTAAATTTATCTGAGTGGTAGCAGAAATGCACCCGTTTCTCCCCAGAGTGAGTCGTGAGCGTCCATCTGCACCGCCAGCTGTTCATCTTTCAAGTCCAGCAAGCTTTTCACCACCTGCAGGAAAACACAATTTACAGTCTTCTATTGCTGGCTTGCTGCACACAAAACAGAGCAAAGCACCCACAGACCTTGAACAGAAAATAACAAACCACATCTAATGAATCCTCTGCATCAGCCAAGGACAAGCACCACGTTCCACATAGAGACGAATTTCAGCAATTTTAAAAACGTTTCTGTCAGCGGGACCTTGATCTGATACATACCTGTGTGTGCCCCACGCCGGCTGCCGCTGTAGCTGCCTGCTGTGCCGCCTGTGTTTTTCCAGTCACAGTCTCACCGCTGTGGTGCTGCTGTGGGTCAGTGGGAATCTCCTCTCCCCAATCCTGGCCCAGCAGGATGTTGATGATTTCTACATGGCCTTTCAGCCCGGCGTGGACCAGCGCGCACTGGCCGCTCTTATCAGCATGGCTCACCTGGTGCAGAGGGATACGCAGAAGGACTTAAAACACTGACCCTGGCTAGTGCCTGTAATACGCTGGCCTAGATCAGCCCAATATACTGTGTGTCATCCTTCTCCTAGAATAGATCCCGGAGCTGTGGTGAATGTAAAACTGGAGCGGTTCCGGACATCAGTGATGTAGAGATACTGAGAGGCAGAGTGTTCTGTCACAGATTAAAATCTGATCTATTCACGGTAATTATGCCCGTTACGCCCTCCCAGCCCATAGTTGTCTGTCTTCATCTCGGCACAGAAGTGACACTGACCTTGCTCCCTTTCTTGCAGAGCAGGCTGACGATGTCGGCGTGACCCGCGGCGGCAGCCAGACACAGGGGCGTCATGCCGCTGTCGGTGGTACCATCTGCAGGAGCGCCCATTTCAAGCAGCAGAGCGACCATCTCTACGTGACCCAGGTGGGCATGTACAGCCAGGATGGGAGCATGCCCTATCACCTCCGTACACCAGGTCACGCTAGCGCCACCGAGCATTAACAGACGACTCACCTACAAAATGAAAAGAAGTTCCGAGTTATCAGTTTGTATGAAAATATATATATGAAGAGAACATTTAAATATAGAGCACTGCAGTGTGTCACCTTGATATTAGGTGTATATAGGTTTCGCAGGGAGGCCAGTGCAGCAGACAAACTGTCGGTGCTGCAGTTTACCCACATGGCCTGCAGAACGCTGGAGGACACACCTGTCTTCTTACTCAGACCCTGTAAGTGTGACAGAGGCGCAGGCAGAGAGATGCCGAGAGTTAAAAACATTTTTCTGATGGAGAATTCGAATCGCTCCTCGGGATAACGCAGCAGAGTGTAGCTCACACACATAAAACAGTTCAATATTCACTGTTGATGTTTATGTTTATGAGTAGTGCTAATATGTGTGGGTGACAGTAGGAACCTGGGTTCACTCTTACTCATGTGTTTCCATGCAGCTAAACACGGTAAAGTATGGGACCATATTTATGTGAAGCTTTTGGATTCCTCAGCTACGCTCATAAACCTACTTAACAAGTTATATACAGAGTATCACATTTCCTATTACCTTGAATATGTGAGCCTTGAGGATGTGGTGCCCCATTTCCATAGTCTGCTGCCTGTTGAGCTTTCCCTCCTGTCTGGAGAACATGAATGCCAGGAGAGCGTGGCCGCTCCTGTGCGATTTACAAATAAGAAACAGGATACATTACCAAAAGTTCTAATCAAATAAATCTACGGTGCCGTGAGAAAGAATTTGCCGCTTCCTGATTTGTTATTTTTTGCGTATTTATCTGACTTACATGTTTCAGATCATCAAACAAATTTTATTATAGGCAAAAATAACCCAAGGAAATACAAAATGCAATTTTTTAATGATTTTAAATTCAGCACTGTTCCATTTGTGGATAATGGCTCTCACTGTGGTTCACTGGAGTCCCAAAGTCTTAGAACGACTTTGTAAACCGTTTCCAGACTGATAAGACATCAGGGATTTTGTTTCTCAGCTGTTTTGTGAGATTGTGACATGAACGTGTTGCTGTTTGAGATCTTTTAGCCTGCTTCGCTTTGTCATACAGGTTCTATTTAAGTGATTTCTTGATTCAGCAGGTCTTCCAGTAATCAGGCCTGGGTGTGGCTAGTAAAATGTAATTTCGTTTTCTACAAAATGTGGGTAATTACAGTTAATCCATGATTTAACAACAGGGAAAATTACTTTTTCACATATGGTCAGGTAGGTTTGGATCAAATCCTAATTAAAAAACTGCATTTTGTATTTACTCAGGTTGTCTAATAATAACATTTGTTAACTGATAATAACTGATTTGTTATACATGAATCTTAAGAGTCCTCTGCTGCGCGACCATTTTAGTCTCACCTGGGGTCACAGAGAAAGTCGCTGCTTTCTCCATCAGCTCGCCAAACCAACCACTCTCTGAAGGAGGGATGACACAGCATCCGTGTGCCGTCTCTGCGTCTCACCTACGAACACAAGTGATAGTTACATTTCTTAAACGATTCCCTTAGCGTCCAACCAGATCTTCTTAGATTTTATTCACACATTATTCAAACCAGACAAAAGTTTGACTCATTACGGACGCCGTCACGCCACCATATCAACAGTCTTACCATGAACCCAGCCAGGCTGTCTAATCTCTGCTGGAAGTCCTTCCACTCCAGCTCCCCCTTGACACTGCCTGCGTTCAGTGCTCTGAACATTTGCTCATCAGCCAGTGGGTGCAGAGACGCCAGTGCCACATTTAGCACCGGAAGCACCCGCTCAAAGAGCTCTTTATCCGGAAAGCTCACACGACACATCAGCAGGTACACCTAACAGACAGCACATGCTGTTAATCATTTGCAGTGGATTTTCTTTACTTTACATTAAAATAATGAAACAATAAACAATTTAAAAATATACAACAACACTGTTTGGCAAAATGTAGCTGGCAGGTAGCGCTTTGATGTGCTTTTGATGTTTGTGTGGTGGGTTTATGGTAAATATTAATCACATTATCAGGACCAACGTAAACATCTTCTGTAAAGCTAGTCTGCATGACAGCTTCTATAATGTCGCAGTACTGGATTCGATGCCATCTTGCACCTATTAATAAGCCGGTCGGAGGACTGCACGCAACATCATGATGGTAAAAACACATGTAAGTGTGAGTCAAAGGTAAAATAAGCTAAAAGTACAGTGTATTTCAAGAGCTTATGATTATTATTATTATTGTTATTAGATTCATCGGGCACTCCAGTTGTTTCTGTGTATAACTGTTGCCGTCCACAACCTTGGCCTACACATCCTTACCTCACATTTATGCTTCCTTTTTGTGGCATCATCCAATCTTTGTGTAATTGCATTTCTAAGTCATCCATTGCCTGACTTTACACCAATGATTATGTAACAATAAAATGTCATTTTTACCAAGAGCTATTTTTGGCACTTTTTATGAAGTTTCAGCCTTCTGTCACGTTTATTGATTTGAGCAGCGTGCGGGTACCGTTTCCTCTTCCTCCTGAAACACATCCCTGAATGTTGTTGCCCGTGTACCTTAATTGTGTGTAGATTTTATGAAGAGTGATTATTACTTCAGCCTGGAGCGAGATGCCATTTCACGACAGACAGCTCAACAGGATGACTGATAACTGTTAAGTGCTAGACTGTGAACTCGCCCAAATGTGGAGGAGGAGAACATTTCCAACAATGCACTTCAGGTAAAATATGTCTTTTTAACTCTGGAAGATTAAAAAATTGCAAATTACCTCTTTATTGAACTGATAACTCAGTGACACGCACATTATTCCACATTTGTGGTTCACAACCTTTTCTGTCATGCATAATTTAACAAACTACACCAGCTGGAGTGACGGATGCTGGCTGATTCTACAGTGTCAGACTTTTTAGAGCCCTTTAAAGGGGAGAACATTTTCTAAAGATCCCAAATACATCCTGACGCGGATTTAGCAAAGCGGACTGACCACAGACTGTATATTCAAGATGGCTGTAGATGCAATGACATCAAACATTGGTTAGTGAAGTGTAGCTGTGAAGGCTTGAGATGAGCTTTTCTCCATCACCACCTTTACAGTTGAAATCAGACTATACAATGCGTGTTATTAGCCAATGAGCTGAGTCATTAGTTCATTAGCTAATGACTTGCCATTTACAAGTCGTTAGGGAAAGAGGTGGACTCTGGTTCACCTTCATTTCTGACCATAATTTACATGATGAACTTCACGATGACTTGATGCTAGAGACTGAGCCCTCTATTATCAAGAAAGTGCAGCGGCTACTTTAGAGTCTGTTGGGGCTGTAGGCAGACATTCACAGGAGACACCGTCAACCAGTGAACATCACTGTTATCTTATTTATGACACCAACAGTTAAAAATAATAATAATAAGAATGAAATGTAAGAGGTCTTATTGTACCAATGGTAATTATGTGTCTTGGCTGTTCTATGCCCTCCAGATGCAAAGACCTACTCTACTAAAGTTAGACCTAAGCAGGATCAACAGCAGTCAGCAGATCCAGGTGCGCCCTAAGTGGTCAGGCCTCCACCAGTGTCAGGGAAAATTCTGCACTTTGCCGCTGCTGTAGTTTAAAGTTTGTCAGGTCCTTAGGGGCCCCCTCCCAACTGGCTTGGGACGCCCAAGCAGTTGCCTGCCTTGCCTGTTGTTCCATCAGTGCCCCTGGAAAAGTGTTTGCTATGGTCACTAATAGGCATAGGTGCCAAACTGGCCCTGGGGCTAAATTATTAAAGACTGAAAAATCACCGAGCTCTCGTGTTATTGTTGGTACTGCAGAAATTTTGTCTGTCATTGCTTCAGGTATGTTATGCTAGCAGTCTGACGCACACAGATAAATATCTAAATGACTGGGTATCTCATCTAAAATATGAACGCAGGTCACTGGGTTTCAAATAACTGGCTGCTATGGGTGCGTGAATTAAGTCTGAGATGGTCAAAACATCATCTGATTTGTTGCTCTTAATTCCCAATTTCAGCTTCAGTGATTTGGAGGCTGCAGTCAAAGTAATATTACAGCACAGTAAATGTTGTCAGAAAAAATGCTGAACATCTGTTCAAGGTGGAGGTTTTTAATTCTTGCATACTGGATACGCTAATATAGACTTCATTTGTTTTGGATGGGTGGAATACATCAAATGTAATTTTCCGTTTTTGGAGCATCCTGGACAGATGATACATGAGAAAATGATCTCTGATCTGATATCTTTTTAATTTTGTTATTAATTCGAAGTACCGAAATAGTACCACTAAAATCTAAATGATACCCATCCCAAGTCCCAGAGCAAAGGAACCAAGGATTGTTTGTCGACAGATTTTTATACAAATGGAAGCCTTTTTGACAAAAGGGTCGGCCCCTACAAACCATTAAGAAGTATGCAGCTCTAAGACACTTTCACTTCCACTCTACAGGACTTGCTGAGATATTTCTCCCTGCAGGCAGCTAGCTGGCTAGGTTTCCAGCAACAAGAAATGCTTTTTGCACCCTGAGAGAAGCGAGTGATTTCACAACAGACTGGCAAGACGGCCACCATCAAATTAGAGTTTCTATTAGTCTAAAGATAACGTGGAAGAGAGTATTCACCACAAACCCTACCCCTGTGTATGCACAGATAAGCTGTAAAGCAGAACTTTTAGAACAGCTAATGTTTATTTCCTATTTGATTTACAGGGAGATTTATCCATTACTTTAGGCTAATGTGAACTACTTCGGCGCACACTTTTATTTATGCTTGTCCAGTGCTTTGCTGTTCTGCACTCTCACATTAGTAGAGCTTCCAGGTACCTTTCAGTAAGACGTTTCAAATGAGCATTTTTACAAATCAATGCTCTGCATGTCTGACCTCTGACAGGGAGACAGGCACGACCAGGTAGTTTCCTCCCTTCAGTGCCAGATGGCCTTTGTGGAACAGATCCAGGGTCAGCTGAAGATAGAGGATGGAGCCGTGGCTCCGTGTTGACAGATGGCTGCTGAATTTGCTCAGGAGCAGAGGATCAGGGGCGGAACCTGTTGGCGTGGTGACATTAGCAGCAATCTGGGTGCTGCTGCTGACCCGGTGATGGATGTAGTCACTCAGGTCGGCTCCCAGATCGCTGCTGTCTGGCAGGATGTCCAGCGAAATACCAGAGAACGGAAGGAGGGTGGTGATATCCTGCAGGAGAAGAAACAGTTAAATTACTGCTGATACCACACAAAGGCACAATTCAACAGTTAAAGAGCTGCAGTCTGAGGTGTATTAGCAAAGGACACATTTAAAGCACCAAAATCAGGACCCATTCCTCAGATGCTGTTGCCTCTGACTCACGCAGAGCCATGGGATACAGTACAGTAAATACTGTGACAATGACTCAAGCTCCAACATTGCTCACAGGCATCTCTCAGATTCGCATTTCATCTCCTTGCTTGCCATCCTCAGCTGCTCAACACCGGCCAAAACCAGCTATGACTGATCAAAAAAAAAAAAAAAGAAAAGAAAAAAAAATCCATGTTATTGCAGCTCAGTTCCTCATTAACCATCACTGACATTTTGGTTCAACGACAAGCAGCGGACATGTGATCGCGGACAGTGCTTCGCTTAACCCCTTCACAACACTTCACTGCGAAATATTCAGGTCGTCATACAAGAGCGAGCTCTTCCTGTGAAATGTTTGAAGTGGTAAAAAAGAGAGGAGAATCACGATCCACGTAGGAATCGTGGACACCGCAGGAGCGGAATTAACAGCGGTACTGCTCATCCTTAACTTTTGATATTTAATGCTCACTGACTTTTAGTGAATCATGAAGAAAATAACCCCGAATGTGTTTTGTGTATTCCCAAACACTAATCCAATTATGCAACCGACTGGCTGGCTGTCAAGCTCCAGACTCCCAGCAGACTCCCAGTAGTATTACCATCCATTCAACGCATAATCCTCGCAGCATTTGGAGGCTTGGCTTTGGCATTGGACAGATGCGTCCGCTGTTTGGTGGGATTACCAACCGGATTGAGAAAATACATCAGACGGGAGAGACCGACCATGCCAAACGTCACACTGTCTATACTAAACGCAGTGAAAGCACAACATCAAACTACACAGTGTGTACAGGGAGCAAACACAAAAGAAGCAGGATTTGGTAATACCTCTGTCATTTGCGTAGTGTGAGCCAAGGTGAAATCTAAAAAGTTAGTTCACCCAGAAAATAACTCACAGTGCCAGATATATAAATAGTTCAATTTGCATAGGTCAGGAGATTTCTGCCTAGTTAAAGTTAAAGAGTTCTCGCCTGATCAGTAACAAGTAAAACACACAAAACATCGTGCTACAAACGAGACACATGGAACTGTATTTGAAGTATTCGAAAATAAGTTTTAAATTATTCAAAAGCAACATCTGTTTTTCAGAAACAGCAGCTGTGATACTTCACAGTAAGATTTAGCAATTATACAGTATCTGGTAAATGTCTATAAATATACTTTCATCCATGTTATCAGAAGTCCTCACGGAGTGATCAAGAAGGATGAAGCCTTTTTTCAGCTAAAGCTCGATGAATAGTGAGGTACACCCATTTAAATATTAATTAAACTGGTTCCAGTGGTATCACCATAGATTGGATATTTTTAAAAAATGAATGTAGCCTCCAGGTTTGAAAAGTGAAGCCAAAGCAGATGTTCCTCACGCTGCATTATTTCTAATGGTCCACTTATATAGTAAACTATGGGAAAATTATGGTACTTGCCACTTTATTTATGATCTCAGAGTCTTAATAGAAACAGGATTAATTGTGTAAATTGCAGTCTCTCTTGACCCTTTTATCCAAAGACACACATATTATTCCACAAACTAGAGGCAATAAAAAATAGAATAAGAAAATTGACACATATATATAATATATATGTATACATATAGATATAGATATATTGCCTATTCATCTCAGCCAACTGTGATACTCTTAAAAAACTATTTTTAAATGCATGATATCATCCTAATCACTGAGCGGGTGGGGCCAAGGAGAGAAACACAGATGTCTGATAGCCAGGCCCTGCCAAACTTTCTTGGCTTGTGGTCATTTAATACTGCCAGAGTATTGTTTTCAAGTAAGTCGTGAGTCACTAAACATTTAAGACCTCTGAGAATATTCTTGTTTAAAAAAAGAATTTCCCACTTTTTCCCCACTATTTGTCCTTCAAGCTTGTGTCCACTACCACAGGCGTGGGAGCTTCAGGGTTCTGCGTAGTACCTTTGTTGTTCCTAGGACTGCGTTCTTTTGGATAGAGATCTTGGCTGTTGTTCCTGGGATCTCTAGAGCCTCTTGCACAGTTTAGGGGTCACTGTCCCGAGCGCTGGGACCACTGTTGCCTTCACCCTCCAAACTTCTCGAGCTCCTCTCTCAGCCCTCGGTTCTTCTCAAGCTACTCATCTTGCTTCTTCCTGATGTTGCTTTCACTCGGTATAGCTGCATCAATCACTACAACCGTCTTCCTCTGCTTGTCCATGGCTACTATATCCGGTTGGTTAACCATCACCAGTTTGTCCGTCTTTATCTGGAAGTCCCACAGGGTCTTAGCTCGGTCGTTCTCGACCACTCTAGGACGCGCAACCCATTTTTACTTTCCAGGCCATACTCACCACAGATGTTCCTGTATACTATGCTGGCGACTTGGTTATGGCATTCCATGTATACCCTGCCTGCTAGCATCTTGTACCCTGTTGTTATGTGCTGGATTGTCTCAGGGGCATCTTTGCACACCTGGGGTTTTGCCTGGTGTGGTAGACCCCAGCCTGATGACCTGCTCTACCTCCTGAGCTACAGCTACCCCAACTGAGATAAGTTGGAAAATGTGTGACATGTGCTGTGTTTCAGACATAAATATTCTCACTCACCACGAGGCCTGTCCTGACTGTGACCACCAACTTAAGCCAGTGGGGGAATTTGGGGATTATTTTGGTGATGAAGGTGGCTATGGTGTCCCCATAGTCTGGCTTATGAAATTCAGCCTCATTTAGACTGTCAACCAAAATGATGTAGTCTTCTTCAGGTAGCCTCCGTTCTGATTACACACATAAAAAAGAGAGAGTAAATAATGAAACAGTGTCTATATCACTAACTTTGCAAAGGCCACAACATACAAACTCTAAGAAAGATTTATGCTGCGTATGAAGAAGACTGATGCATCCTGGTTTTGCAGCACAGGATATGCTGAGAAAATTACCACCTGCCTATACTGATTATTTTGTACTGAAAGGAGTTCAGAGGCCATTGTTGTTTATTAGCTTGAAACAGGACATATCCATCATATTTTGCATCACCTAAGCTGTCAAAAAAAAAAAAGATCTGCAAGGCTTTTAGGTCTAGTACAATCACATTCACACAAGTGCTCTCCATTTTTTTCCAACCTGGTTTATAGAGATGGAGCAGATAAAAAAGAAAACAAGAAAAACACTTCTCTACTCAGACTGCATGGAGGGCCCGGCCATAATAACACATCCATCTGTCTGATTGATTGTATTACGAGAAAGCCTAACCCTAACATTCAAAGCCTTCTTCTAAGTATTTTGTGACCTTGGAATCACAAATTACAAAGACAAAATAACATCCTCCTACTTTCCTATGCAAATGACCAAGAATCTGTTACACACTCTACAGTGTTTCAAATCGTTGACCTTAACTAGGAAAAATCATCAATGAGCCCATCATGGAGTCATTAACAGCCCACCCTGAAACGGAAGCTATTTTAATCTTTAAAATGTCTTTTAATGTTTAAATCCCATTTATCTTAGAGTGTGTGCGTATGTGTGTAATTACCCTTGCGCAGGCTGGCTATGGGCTCTAGGACACCCTTTCGGAAGGCAGCAATGGGGTCTTGAACGCAGGAACGTAAGCTCAGTGTGTTTTGTAGGTGAGGCTCTTGTATTAGCAGCTCCCTGTATGGAGCGAGCTGTGGCGCTCTGGCCAGCAGGGCGGCGACACTGTGCACAAACTCCGGCACCAGGCACGTGTATGTGTTGTCGGCCTGACAGAAATGGTAGGCGACCACCTGGAAGGAGGGAGAAGCAGGTGAAAAGTGACAAATGCTGCAATCTGTATCTGTTTATCGCACAACAACAATATCTGCAGTTGAAGTAGAAGTGCACAGAGCCAAAACATGAGATGGAACCGTAGATGAAAGCTGGTTCTTGTTTTAATAAAAAAATAAGTACTGTAAAAAAAAAAAAAAAGTCTTCAACCACCCCTCATTTCTTTCTTATATCTTGCTAAATGAAAAATAGGTGCACTGATTTATTGAAACGTGCAGACATGGAAATACAGCTATCAGGGAAACTGGAGTATTCCCTGATAGCGTGAAAGTCAATATTTGGCATGACCACCTTTATTCTTAAACACCATTTTTGTCACTTCTGAGGCATCTTGTCAGTTTCTGTACACTATCTGTGTAATATGCATTAGTTGTGGGTTACTGGTTATACACTGTATTCAAAATTGGCTGAATGAGAAACAGAGAGCAGAAGTGGTTATTTTTTGCAAGAGCATATTTCCCCCATACAGATAAATAGAACAAGAGAGAGAAGACATAGAAACAGCAATTTAACCCGGTCACCATGTCCTCACACCCTGCATGCTGTTATTGGCTGGGGGCTATACACCTGTGGCTCATAGGCTCCTCAGCCCAGAAACATCCAATGCACAGAAAACTTTGAAGAAAAGACGAACACGCCAGCAGGGATTCATTTTGTATCTGTACTTAAAAATATATTTATATATAACTGTAACCTACATTATTATTATCGTATAGTTCACACTTGTTCGCTTTGCTTATGTATGAAAACAAAGACATGTATGTTAATTTATCATGTTATTCTGTTGCTCTTCATTAAATCATTGTATGTAGTGAAATGGCAAAAACAGCTGTTCATAAACAAACAAATAAATAATAAAAACACATTTTATTGCTCTTCTTCTTTGCAAGCTACATCTTCACTGTATGAGACCAAGTAATCAATTACAGGCACTATTAGTGTCACTGCTTGATGAACACTTATGTGCATGACAACATCCCCAGTGCCACTGCACTAAAAATACTTTCGTAAAATGTGTTTACAAAGACCAACGTACACACAATGTCATCTGCTACACATTATTTAAATAATTTATAAAAATTGTGAATGTTATAAAAAAAAAATCGTCAAAGCTATATAGATGTTGATAATCCTGGTACTCTAGGCAGTTTATATAGCAAGTTTCATCCAGATCGATATAGTAAGATACTTACTGTATAGTAAGATTATTACTTATGCATTTATTTATTCATTTCTTGCATTTTGGTTAATTGCAATCATAAAAAGTTAATTCCTATGCAGAAAACAATAATCTTAAATATTTTGAAGCTAAAGAAATAAAACTAAATGTGATGAATACGAGCCATGATCTGAAATTAAAACAAGTGTCTTTTCTTTGTGATTTCAGAACAAATGTATGTACAGCTAAAAATGCATCAAACACTATAAGCACACAATAGAATTAAATATAAACACACATAAATGTATTCAGAAATCCTAAAGGTGGCTGAGTTATGAAATAGTTTCTCTAAAACACACTAAATACTGTAAAAAAAAAAAAAAAGAAGTATTAATTTTATCACTAATAATAAAGGTGACTTAAAAAATCAGCAGCTATGTGGTAACTGTTTTGCTGAAGCATAAACATGTGCAATCTTGTTAAGGTGCCAGTCTAGGCTATGAGTGGTTCACATATAATGCTACCAATGATTTTACTTTTGAGCAAACATCTTCACCATCACAAGTAGTCTGACTAGTTCCCATGGAAACTCTTATTGAGGCCAAGTTAGTAAATTTAGAAGCTTCCATGTCATCTATGTGATGCAGTCAGCAGCATGTTCTGCGCGTGTTCAAAAAAAACAGAGAGGAACAGTCTGACATTAAAATTTTGTGTCACAAATGTGCAGCTCTTTAAAAAAAAAAAGAGGAACAATGCTGCTTCTGCGTTTATCGCTTCGATCTTTTTTATGAAGGGCTGTTTTACACTCATAGCTCTCCGTAGGACTGTTTGAGACGTTGCATTATATTACCATACTTACAAATCTAGTGACAACAAAACAACAACAACAAGAAAGAACTGGGCTACCAAAAGCACCATGACAAAATAATATATATCTAAAGGCATTCCTGAGATGTAAATGTAATTTTCTCCTGCAGGTGAGTCACAGCAGTCTGCTCAGCAACAGGATAAATAGCTATAAATGAGTGTGTTCTTCAGCTATATGTGTATGCAATCTCCTATCATTGTCAGGAGTGAACATCAGTCCTGAACATCAGAATGTTTTGTTTGGCGGATAACATTTGGGTTGAAATTCATTTTATGACTATTTAAATGTATGGTTTTTGGCTTTTTGCCTTTACTGGATAGAGACAGTGAGATTAGGGGAACTAGGGGAGTAAAACGGTGCACATTTAAACTGGGTAAACTATAGGTCCCTCCAACATTAAAATTAGGTTTAAGTTAATAAGCCAGTAGTTTTCGTGGTTCAAGTGTCAATGTGAACCTGTATTCTTGCAGGTAGACGAAAAGACTGATACAAGTCTCAAACCTGTTTGCTGAATATGACACATTTGAGCTCATTTTGCTGAATTAATTTATACACACACACACACACACACACACAAATATATATATGTGTTTTTTTTAACACATAAAAATCACAATTATGCGATGAATAACCAGTCTTATTCAGCGCTGTGGGGAGGCGGGAGCTTGTTCAAGCTGTCACAGTCGCACTACAACACCCAGGACTGGTTGGCGGTCTGCCATAGGGCTGTACAGTATAGCACATGAACCTGGTAAAGAAACGAACTGTGACGTGTACATTTTCATGTGGATCAAAGGTACCAGAGAGAGATGGTGGCAGTTTTTGGGACTATGCATTTCCCCCTTTTTCCCCACTCTTTTATGCTTCAGCGACTTTATGGTTTGACAGTGGCATCGATCTTGTCATCCGACTCCCCCAGAGAGCAAAAATGCACACTCCTGGAGTGTGGGGCTATTGTTTTCAGGTTAGAATATGAACTATGAGGGAACATTTGTAACTGAGGATCTTCACACGTACAGAAGTACTAGAAGTGCATTCGTGTGTGTTTTGAGTTACCCTGGCAGCCAGGGATCTGACAGCCTCCTTCCTCGGCGGTGTGCTATCGCTTGTGCCTGAAACGTTGCCCTGGTTGGGATGGGAATCAGCCGGCTGCTTGGAGGCTGCTTTTCCCTGCCTATCCCCACCTGCACACCATGCAGAGCAACAACAACAACAAACTCTCAGGTGTAAGCAAAGAAATGTCACGAGCCTATAAAGAAACACAGTTAAACTGCTGCAATTCATTAGCGCATAAGATAGACGGGAAACTTTGACACTGAGCAAAGCCTGCATTTCTCTGAGCTCATGCTAACTAACGGTGTCTTAAAGCTAAATTAAAATAACAACATACAATGCAGATATGGATAAATAATGTAACGGTGCTGAAAAATGAATGCTACACTGCTTTTTTTTTTATTTTATTTTTTTACACTGCTGTTTTCTCAGCCTGTAATTTTAACAATGCTTCTTATTGTACAACAGAAAAAGCTTGAGATCAGTCAAAAGGTGCATATATGGACATTTTTATATCGCACAGAGTAACACAGTTTATTCAAAAACAATGTGCATGTCACAGTGTGTAACGCGGATTTATGTGCAAAATCTTTTTCTTTTTTCCTCTCCTCAGATAAAAGAGCCGTGCCACTCATGAAAGGAGGAAAACAACAACCTCACTCCCCTTACACAACTGCAATCAGCAGAGAAACCTCAGGGGAGAACTTGAAAGAAGAGTGTTTGACCTAGTTACCAACTCCTCAAAAAGTGATGTTTCCTTAAATTTCATACATATATATATATAATTTAAAAAAAAAAGCACTTTTACTAGACTGTACTGGATACTCTATGAATTATGCCAGTCCTTGCAGATGCATACAAAAACAAATTACAGTGCTCTGAATTAAAAAATAAAAAAAGGAAAACTCTTACACTTAGGGGAGGAGCCGGGGCTGTGAGGGATGCTGGGACCTCCCAGTGATGTACGCATGCCGTGACAGCTGAGCGTCACTAGCCTCCAGATGACGGCGGTCTTGCCAGATCCTGCGTTACCCACAATGACAGCACCGCGTCCCTCACAGCTGCGTGTTTTTCTAAGGACCTCCTCCAGACGTGTGAAGAGCCAATCCCGGCCAACGAAAGGTGTTTCCGTGGTGACGCCGGGAACTTCAAATAGAAGCGGTTTTAGCATGATGTCAGCTTGTTTGAATGGTACCAATCGCCCTGGATAGAGAGAAAACAATTGAAGTAAGTATGTAAGAACTCATCACCCCATGTACAGTACTGTGCAAAAGTCTTGAATGTGAAATGTGAAAACATAGAAATAATAGAATTTATTAGGGAAAACAAGAGTTAAAGGGAGCATTTTGGGAAACCACTACAAGGTAGAGGCTTTCCTTGGAGAAGGGGGCTTTGGTATTGTAGCCAAATGTCGTGATACCAACCGATGACCAACCGAGCTGTGGCTATTAAGGTCAACAAGAGCGACCCTGATATTCTGCAACAGGCAAAAAAGGAAATTTTCATCCTGGAGCAGCTGAGAAAGTTGGATCCAGATGCTGCCAACATTGTTAAATGGAACGGCTTTTTCCACGACGGGGAGCAGGTTTGCTTAAAGTTCGAACTCCTTGATCAATGCCTGTGGGACTATATAGGGGACGGGAAAAACCAGGGTCTCCCCATAAGCGAAGTGAGGCCAATTTCAGGTCAGCTCACAAATGCTCTGTCCCACCTGGGTTCTTTAGGAATAGTGCACGCTGACCTCAAACCTGGAAACATCATGGTTGTAAACCGCCATGAGTCTCCCATCAAAGTCAAACTTATAGACTTTGGCCTCGCATGTCCTGCCTCTGCAGTGATGCCTGGTGACCGTGTGGGGACAGTTGGTTATAGTGCACCTGAAGTTATGCTTGGCCTTCCTTACAATAAAGCAAGTGACATGTGGTCTTTGGGGCTGGTAGCTGTGGAGCTTGGTACAGGGGTGCCACTCTACCCTGGAAATGAAGACTATGATGTTTTGAAATTCAGCATAGAGACTCAGGGTCAGCCACCAGATCATGTTCTAGACTCTGGCGTGTACAGTGAAGACTATTTCATTGAAGACAACGACAACCAACAGCGCTGGACATTTAAGACTGACCAACAATTTCAGTACGAGACAGGATATGAGTCCCTGGAGACAAGATACATAAAACTGACGCGTCTCGATGACCTCGAACAAGTAATGATGTTTAGAAGAGGACCTGAAAATGGCCAACGTTTGTTTGTAAGCTTAATTAAACAGATATTGACCTTGGATGCAAACCAGCACATAACACTGTCGGAGGTTCTCCGGCATCCCTTTTTCAACCCTAAGAGTTCCCCTTGCATTGGCATGAGTGCTGAAAGACCACAAAACCCTGTGGTCTTTCAGCACCCTTCAAACTTGAAATGCAAGAGATCAGAGAAAATCAACTGCAGTTGTCAAAACTCGGTTGAATTTTCTCAGCAAGTATTCATCCGCACGTCAGCCAGCCCATCCTTCAGCTCAGATGAGCTTGAAATAGTTGAAGGGAGCATTTTGGGAAACCACTACAAGGTAGAGGCTTTCCTCGGAGAAGGGGGCTTTGGTATTGTAGCCAAATGCTGTGATACCAAAACCAACCAAGCTGTGGCTATTAAGGTGAACAAGAACCGCACTAATATTCTGCAACAGGCAAAAAAGGAAATTTTCATCCTGGAGCAGCTGCGAAGGTTGGATCCAGATGCTGCCAACATTGTTAAATGGAACGGCTTTTTCCTTGACAGAGAGCGGGTTTGCCTGAAATTTGAACTCCTAGATCAATGCCTGTGAGACTACATACGGGACCCGGATAACCGGCGTCTCCCCATAAGCGAAGTCAGGCCAATTTTAGGTCAACTCACAAATGCTCTGTCCCACCTGGGTTCTTTGGGAATAGTGCACGCTGACCTCAAACCTGGAAACATCATGGTTGTAAATCGCTATGAGTCTCCAGTCAAAGTCAAACTTATAGACTTTGGCCTCGCATGTCCTGCGTCTGCAGTGATGCCTGGTGACCGTGTGGGGACGGTTGGTTATAGTGCACCTGAGGTTATGGTTGGCCTTCCTTATAACAAAGCATGTGACATGTGGTCTCTGGGGCTGGTGGCTGTTGAGCTTGTTACAGGGGTGCCACTCTACCCTGGAAAAAAATATTATGATGTTTTCAAATTCATCATAGAGACTCAGGGTCAGCCACCAGATCATGTTCTCGATCCTGGCGTGTACACTGAAGACTATTTCACAAAAGACAACTACAACTACAACCAACAGCGCTGGACATTTAAGACCGCCCAACAATTTAAATACGAGACAGGATATGAATCTTTGGAGACAAGATACATGAAACTTAGACGTCTGGATGACCTCGAACAAATAATGATGTTTAGACGAGGACCAGAAGATGGCCAACGCTTATTTGTCAGCCTAATTAAAGAGATGTTGGCCTTGGATGCAACAGCGGATAACACCCTCTCAGGTTCTGAAGCATCCCTTTTTCACCCTGGCCTCTCCAAAGGTTCCCACAGTATCAACACCTGAAAAACCATACAGAGTCAATCTCCAGCATGGCATCTTCCACCCTGGACAAAAGTGATAAAAACACAAACTGGGGTTGGAAAAGACATTAACAGCAAATTACATGCAAAATTAATTAAGCTGCTCCAATAAATGATCACTTTGGCTTTCTTTTTTTTTTTTTTTTTTTTTTTTAATTTTATGTAGTTAGAAATCCAAAGTTGCTTCTGTTTTGCCCAAACACATTGATGATGATTTCACATCACTAAGCAGGTTATCAAATGTGGACAGAATGTTAGCAGAATCTTATAATTCTCATAAGATTCTGTTTTTGTGTCATTCAATACAATGTGTTTATGTGTGACATACTGATATGAATCATAGTATCTTATGGAATTCCAAAAAAGGCTGCCAGGACAGCTGCCACCACACTGATGTGACACACTACAAATCAACTCTTTGATGCTCTGTGCTGAGTCTGCACAATAACCTGCACTTAAACATTCATTTAATATCACGTACACATATACACATACTGTCCCTCAAGAAGACACTGAGAAAAAATAAAGAATAACATTGAGACTGTAACTTTGCCATAAGTCATAGGTGTCCAAACTCTGGCCCACGGGCCAAATTTGGCCCGCAGCCTAATTACATTTGGCCCGCGAAGCCATACCAAATTACTATTAGAGCTGGCCTACTGGTATTATACAGCTAATATATATATTGTTTAGTATTAAGCTTTGCTTGTTCCATATTCAGTTTTCCAGCAAAACTTATTTGAGTCCATAAGAAAAGATTCATTCTTATATCTGGAGGAAGATTTTATTTTCAATAAATATTAATGTTAGCCCGCGACTTTGTTCCAGTTTTGAATTTTGGCCCACTGTGTATTTGAGTTTGACACCCCTGGTCTATAGTCTATAGAAGCACCTTGTTAATCTGGCTAGCATTACTTGATGACTCCACTCTCATCCTTCTCTAAATATGGCCACTTCTGGATTCAAAAGCTGAGGCTACAAAATGCCGCAAACCATTGGTATGCAGTAGCAGTCTATGGTGGCTACATGCTGCATGCAGTTGTACTTGCTCAAAAAATACCTTTGGAGTCATCACTTGTGCGTCCAGATGTGTTGTGTTTGCGAACAGAGCCTCTGTGCCCAGTAGCCCTTTGACTGTCCAGATAACCCAAATCCTCTAGTCGAGTGGAGCTTGTTGCTGTAAGGAGAGAATGGGAGGCGGTTGAATTCAGCGAGAGAAAGAGAGATCCAGTAAAGATGCACAGCAGAAACTCCAGTCAATTACTGTATCCATGGAGACAGGAAATATAAACAATTTTTGCTGTTAATGATACGTGCTCAGTGACCTTGAGGAGAAAAGAGAGAAGAGAAGAAAACAGCTCTTCTCACATCCTGTAATATCAAGCTGACATGAGTCTGAAATGACCAAATGTTTCATAGTGTCTCACGCGTCAGGACACCAAATTTGTGATAATCAGTAGAAACACGTCGCCGGCTGTAATGCAAAAATGTATCAGCTGTCAATAACAGGATTACACGCATTCCTCTAATGACCAAATAAGCCACATAAAAGCCAACATGACACATACAATTGAGAACGTGTTGTACTGAAGGGCAAATAACAAAACAGATAGAGTTCTTAACTCCTACATTTGCCTATCCATCCACCTACTCACACCACTGAGTTTACAGGTCAGCAAGGCATCTGCAGTTTCTGAGAAATGTAGTCTTTAGTCCACTGTGAAACACAAGAAAGTATGCGCTTTGCAGTTCCTTAAATGTGATTTTCCACATAAACAGTGTATTTGTGATACATCTCTATGGATTATTAACAGAGAAACAAGAGAAATAGAAGACCTAGCACACTGTAATGCAATCTGACACAACAGTCCATTAATAAATAGTACCTCTTGTTGTCAGTGAAGCAGTTCTGTTCGAGAGCTGCCAAATGAACCCGACTGTAAGACACAAAGTTCATTAAGCAGCTTGGCGGTTTCTGATGGATTTAAGGAAAGAATCATTCTTAACATCCCTACACAGATGTTTTCACTGGTATTGTCCTGCATATACTGCCTTGCATATGCACACAGCTGCAGACATCAGGGACTTTGACTTGTTCTAATTATGCTACTTTTTGGTCCACTTGGAGGAAGTTTGGAGGAAGCGTGCCCTTACAGTGCAGTTTCTGCATAAACATCAGCACACAGATTTACATAAACCACCTGAATATGACATTTGCATTACTTGGACTGTGAAAGACCCTCGCGTCCTTTAAGTTATGTGAGGGTCTCTTACAGTGCAAGAAATGTTAAAGACCCTCACAAAGGATCATAAGAATGATTAATCTCATGAAAAATAAAGTCACTTCTGGATTCTGCAATTTAAGCAAAAAACAAAACAACAAAATCCGTCTCGCATCTCAAAACAATACTAACGTATTCGAGTGCCAGCAAAAGCAAATAGTTATTAGCGTCTGCTGTCCTGTCCCTGTAAATAATTTCACTTTCAAAGTACATCTAGGCAAGTAAGCGTTTCACATACCTGAAAATATTTTATTCTTATAAATTGCATAACTTAATAATTAATTGCACATTTCTGTAACTCACTTAATGTTGCTTAATTTAAAAAAAAAAAAAAAATTAAATAGTGCAGTGTAAAGCCTGGTTTTTGTCTGTTTTTAGAGCAGCTGGAGAGAAAAAAGTGAAGAATCTGTTCCAGTCTAATCTCGAGCTCCTCCTATTTCTATTTTCCCCTTTTAACATCAGGCCGTTTAATCCAAGTGGCTCACAAATCCAGACAGGAAATCACTAGATTACAGCCACTGCAGGCATAAATGCTTGTGCTCGACCTTTGCCATCTTCCAATATTGTTTCTATGCAGTATTTTTTTTTGCTCCTATTTATATTATTGGATTGTCTGCTATTGGAGGAATAAATAGCATATATATTTTACAACGAAAAACTGCATGGCTTGGGAAATGAATCCATTGTTATTTTAAGAGTTTATTTTCAATGAGTAGCAGACGGGTTCATGTCATTCATTCATTGCTCTTTGTCATTGGTAAATAAAAAAAAGTCCTCTGTAAAATCTGAAAATCTGCCATTACTGCTGTCTCTAATCCCTTTGGAGAGGGATAAAAAAAAAAAGGCTCAAGTCACGTTGCACACTGTACACAGACCAATAAATTAGGCAGTGGGCAAGACATTAACTTCCTATAATCATGTAATGACATTAAATGAAATCACTGGTAATTTCAGAGCATGTGAGAAAGCATATCAGCATAGATCTGCACTGTTATGGGCTGACAGGCTTTAAAGCAGAAGTTGTAATCACATCCTGAAGATCCTGGCTGCAGCATCCTTCAACACAACAAATCAAAAACTTCTCTACACTCAGACATGAGCCAAACAATGTAAAATATATTTGCATCTTGCATTATTGCATGTTATTCTGCCAAACCATCGCTCGCTTTGCTTTCTGTGGAACAGCGAGAAAGACACACTGAGCTTGCTTCTTTGAAAATACTCCAGTAGATGCAGCTCACACTTGGCTGATCAGATCCCTTTCTGACACATTTACTATCTCTACATGTGTCCATCAGCTTGCAGCAGCAGAGTGAGCGAGTGTGGGTGAAAGCTGCCGAGGCCTGTTGATATTCTAATTTACAGGCTCATCAAAAACACATATAACCTGTTCATTGGACTCCCTAGTAAACAATGATGGGCTCTCTGGATCAACAAATATCAATCATGGTGTGAACACTGCAATTAGGATAAAAGAAAGTTGTGTGGGGGATGAGCTGTTAGTATACTGTGAAAGAGTACAGCATGAGATATTGCAGAAGCGGGAGGGAGCTTTCAGGACAAAGAACATGCATAAAATGACTGTAAATATCAAGCAAGAAAACAAGTGGTGAAAACTGAGGATTGAAAGAACATCCACAGCGAGAGGATGGAACACAGTCTGCAGCAAAACAGTGTGAAGGAGGTGTGGGAGTGGGATGAGAAAGACTGCTGGCTAAAGACAACCTGGCCAAATGGCTGAGGGGACACAGTTAAAGAGTTAAAACATGTTTTTCAGCCAGTTTGACACAGAAACTCTTGGACGTTTTGACAGGTCAACCTATCTCACACTCACTGACCATCTATATGTTCCCTGTTGATGAAAGTCTAGCTGATTATAGCCCCCTTTGATCATTCATCACTTTAAAGGTCAAGCCTCCAGTGTCCCTGATGGCATTACTTACACAATTTAATCACAAGCAGCTCATTAGAACCTGTTTAAAAGCCTTTTCAACGCTAAAGGTATCGCTACTCTTAATTGCTTTCTGGCAGAAAATAAAATTAGTCTGTGAAGGAAATATCATGCCAGGTTTAAATTATTTTCACAGGATTTTCCTCTGATATCAAGTGTGTCAGAAAATTATAAAGTCACAAATTCTGGATGTAACTCGGCCATGGACATGACAAACTTAAGACTGACATTTCAATTCAAATTACTTTTAATTATATAGTGCCAAATCTGCAGCAGTCGCCTCAAGGTGCTTTGTCTTGTAAGGTAAAGACCCCTACAATAATAATAATAAAACAACAACAACAACAACAATCAGATGAGCAAGCACTTGGCGAAAGTGGGAAGGAAAAAATTCCCTTTAACAGGAAGAATCCTCCTGCAGAACCAGGCTCAGGAAGGGGGAGCCATTTGTTTGTTGAGGGTGAGGAAGACATGATAAAATTGTGTAAGATAGCCAGAAATTAATAATAGCTATTGATTAAATGAAAAGACATGGATAAACACATAGAGTGAAAATCTGAATGACATGCAGGTGATCCTTAGCTGCTGCCTTTCATGACCTGAGAGATGGAGGAGGAAGAGCAAGAGGGTGATGTGGAGGAATGACACCAGGAAATATGCACACATACAGTGGTACCAAGGCAACGACACCCATTTTTGGTCCAACCGCCCAAGATCCACAGCTAGTTAGATCGTCACAATGACTGAACACAGCCAAGCCAGTTGTTTTCCTTTGTTTTTTCATTTTTTTAAATGTTTTTTTTAACAGTAACTAAAGCAGACTACTAGCACCTCTGAAGCTCTCTCATTGAAAATGTAAATGGGTCATTCTATGTGTGTTCGTCAAATGCCTCCCAAGTGATCTTACAGATTTTCCTGGAAAAAAAAAACATCCAGGGTAAAGATGCACATGCTAGTAGTTTTTAAAAAAGGTTTCAGGTCCCTCCTTTCATTAGTTTTCTCAAAAAAACAAAGGATTTCAAGAGATGAAGGCAGAGCTGGTTTGAGATGTTTTTCTGGCATCGTTTTTTCAGGGGCTATTTGAAAGATTCCATTATCTGGAAAAGTGCTTCAGATAGGTCCTTCAAATCTTTTAGGTACTGTGGCTCTGTGAATATGGATTCTCATGAGTGCAGCTGAAGTTAACACAGAATGATGGATGCTTGAAGTCCCTAAAATATCTGGATAAAATATTTGGATCTCTGAGAGATTATTGGGGATCTGTAGGAAGTCCCTTATGTACAGGTTCTCATATACAAGCAACATAACATTCTTTAAAACGGTTCAAATCAGGTTACTGGTTTCACTGATATTAAAGCTTGAATACTTGAAAAACCCCCAACTCATTTTCATCCAACTTCAGTGTGACATTCCCCAGGTATGACACCATGTACCGAATTCAAATTCAGCTTCTTAAAAAGACCAAGTTTCTGTTAATGTTAAATCCAAAATCTGTTACGGCGTTCTCTCTCATTTTCCCAATATGAATTTTTGAAACGGTCATATTTAAGTAAAGATTGTTTCAGAGGCAGAGCATGATGTCTGAATCCAATTTATGGACCCTCATTGCCCAGCAAGACAAGACTTTTATGAACAGGAAGTGAAGAAGTGTGCTGGGTGCCATTACAAAGCACGCTCTATTTCATAAAATGGAAAAGATTTATAGTGACTCGTGTCCTTGACTATTTCTTGGTGAAGATCATCTTCTAACCCATAACACAAAAGTGAACTGTTCTTTTTACACTCTTTTTTTAGATAAATTACACAAACATCATATACCATTTTGTTTTGTTTGTTTTGCCAGATTAAGAGTTTTATTAACTCCCAACAGATAATTGTGTGAAAATTTGATTTTTTTTCTCAACAAAAATAAAAGGTAAAAAACAAAAAATGATCCGGAGTTTTAATATCATTCGAAGCAGCTAATTTAAACACTTATGTTACTCAGTTTTGCAATCAGACCTTGATTCTTTGCCAAATTTGTAAAAACGTGCCCAGCTAACAAACCTGACCCAGAACCACAGGCAAATGTACTCTCCAATACCACCCACATGGCAAGGAGGGGGGAAGGGAAGGAAGGAAACTTACACAGTCAAAGAGGATTTAGTATGGTGCTGAAAACGATCAACCTCAAGTATGAACCACGATGCTGTAAATAGTCTAATTTTTGAAAGAGCCACACAAGCTGTTTCTCCTTGTTTCCACTCTTTTGGCCAAACTAAGCTAACTGTCTGCTCACTGCAACATTAAGCAAAAGCTACCAGGCTGCATATTAGAAAGCTCAGCAGAGAGGCAGCGCACTGGCAGAAGAAGAAGTCTTTAAAGTGGGGATCTAGATCACTCTCCAAAAAAAGAAGAAAAAAACAACAGTAAAGTAAGGCACTATCACTATCTTCAGCACAGGATGTACTCTCCTAGTATCTCGCTAGCTACAGAAAACGTCCTGTACTGTTCTGTTATCGTAACCATGATGCTCCAGTATCCTTGTTAGCCAGTAGTATTAATCTCTCACATAACAAAGAACGCTGATCCACTGCCACTGAAGCATCTTAAACCACATTTAAAAGCATGGACTATGTGTTAAGAAGAGACAGGTACCTGGGAAATATGCGGAAGACACAAGTAGTTGATGCAGCTAATTCACTCATACATCTTTAGTGTCTGATTTTGCAACAAAAACACAAACTACTTTAGGCACTCACTGCGCCGACAGCCACCACACTGCGCAGCGCTGCCCACCAAAATGGCACCGGTTTCAGTCCACCAGAAGATTAATGAAGCAGCCAACTCTTATTGAATCTAGCCTGCCCTCCTGCTTCTAAGAATCAGCATTTATCTTTGGAAAGTGTGAGAAGTTACTCCATTCATCCATTCTGCAAATTCTCTCTACGATCACATTAATAGGAACAGATAGATGGTCACAAATGGTGATAAAGTTTGGACTCTGGTTTGGACTTTAAATTATGTATGGACTAATTGCACAATTAAACATTAGCATCTGCACTGGAATAGATCTGATTATATATGCCCAGACTGTAATCTACATATTCTTTTCATTTCTTTGCTACGTGATGCTATCTCACTACTAAATCTTGCTGCTTTGCATACACTAATGGATGGACTTCATATTCATTACACACGATGCATCTTGCATTTTTTGTAGCTTCTATCAGTCGTGCACTACTATCCATTAGCTTTATCGTCATGTCTGAATGAACAGAAGCCACAGAGGTAGGGTCAGACCTAGCAGCATTTAGATATCACTTTCAGTGGTGGACAGGACAGACGTGCATGGGCACAGAAAAGATACAATTTCTGTTTTTGTCTACAGATGTCTCTTGTGTTTGTGAGTTACTCAGCTTTTTTTAAGCATGAATGATTTGGAGACTGAACAAATTTCAAACTTTTGACATGAGACTCCCATTTACCCTGCTGAAAACTAATCAAATTACAGAACAAGCCCCAAAGCTGCTCCTTAGGTCCACATTTCAGTACTAACACAGCTCCATAAACTTCAGAGTCTAAAACAGACAGTTTGCATGTGTTTACTTGCCAGGGTTAGACAATGAGACCTCTCTAAAGATCACAAATGCCTCTCTCTCTCTCTCTCTCTCTC
>NW_024582556.1:697532-705115 GCF_018398535.1 Haplochromis burtoni | reverse complement strand
ACACACACACACACACACACACACACACACACACACACACACACACACACACACACACACACACACACACACACACTTCTCTACAGTTTCACAGAATGGATGTTTACAGTAAACTCTGTGATGCGATGAGGACAAATTTATAACCAGTTGTGGATATAATCCAACCCATGATCTAAAGTTTGATGCTTCTAGCTGTTTTCTGGGAGTCTCTTGTCTGAATTGATTGACCTTCAACATCATAAAGTAGCAAGATCCATGTAAGAGTGTTCTCTAAAAGGAAAGAGAGCTGCATACATTTATGCTCATGCTACAACACTGGCAACTTTGTTAATTTCTTAGCTATTATACTTCTTCAAATCTACACATTCTCCAGCTACTTTGTTAGGTACACCTGTTCAACTGCTTGTTTAGACACAAATCTAATTAGCCAATCACATGGCAGCAAGTGGGGGCATGTAAACACGTAGATGTGGTCAAGATGACCTGCTGAAGTTTAAATTGACCATGAGAATGAGTAAGAAAAGTGATTTAAGTGCCTCTACATGTGGCAACCAAGGTATGCAGAAGAGCATATCTTAATGCACAACACTGCAGCAGAAGGCCACACCAGGTGCTACTCTGGTCAGCTAAGAACAGAACTGAGGCTACAACTTTATTTATATAAAGCCAAACCACACCAACAGTCATCGCAAGGTTCTTTATATTGTAATGTAAAGACCCTACAATAATAGAGAGAAATAAAGTCACACAGACTAACCAAAATTGGACAATAGAAGATTATAAAAATGTTGCGTGGTCTGATGAGTTCTGATTACTGCTACCACCATAGAAGCCATTCAGAAGCCAGGGTCACAATTTGGCATAGGCACAAAGCCTGAATCCTTCCTTGTTAAGGGGTCAAGCTGCTGTTGATGGTGGTGAAAGGGTGTGGGTGATATTTTTCTGACACAGTTTGGGCCCCTTAGTACCATCCTTCAGCACCACAGCCTATCTGAGTGTTGTTGTCGAGCATGTTCATCCCTTTATGACCGTAGTGTGCCCATCTGATGATGGCTGCTTCCAGCAGGATAGCAAGCCATGTTACAAAGCTTCAATCATCTCCAACTGGTTTCTTGAACATAAGAGTGAGTTCACTGGACTCAAATGGCCTCCACAGTCAACAGATCTCACTCCAATAGAGCACCTGTGGGATTTGGTGGAACAGGGCATTCGCATCATGGACGTGCAGCCAACAAATCTGAAGCAACTGTGTGATGCTATCATGTAAATATGGATTCATGTATAACTGGTGGTTAATAATAAAGCTGTGAGGAACATTTCCATAAAAATGACTTGTGGGTAAATGCAAAATGCAACTCAATGTTTTTATCTGAATCTAACCGGAGCACAAGTTTATCTTTATCACAAGTTGCATCTGTCTACAGTTTGACACTAATGCCTGACACTAATACGTTAAACACCTAAATTTTAAGTTTTAGATTTCATTTTTTCTTGTCTTATTATGTATATCATATATAAATATATTCATCCTGCTCCTCTATGTCTAATCGTTCATGAAGATGAAGTAAAATCCTAACCGCTACATGCAGCTTGTTTCATCTTGATACTGAATTTCATCAAGAGTGTCTAAATGAAAGCACCAGCTGACAGAAGAAACTGGCAGGCGTTACTGTGAATCCACTCCTTAGGGAATCTCTTCTTTTGCTCCCACTACAAATGAACTGACATCTAAAGGAAGAAAAAGAGCCTCATGCATTAGCAAAGATCGTGACTGTAGAGGGGGTATTTTTATGACAACTAGAGGCCTCCCAGGACTTTTAACTGGTACTGCTCACTGTGTGTATCCAGCCTCCGTGGTAAGTGGAGCACCAGCACACGGTGCAGTGAAGTTCAGTTCTGCATCGCAGGCACTTTTCTAAATTATCCTTCTACTGCATTGCATGAACAGTTTGAGAGTATCAAGTTAACAATCAACTTAATCAATTTGCTATTCAGTCAATATTAATCAGTCCATTAATTAATCACTCGGGTCACAGCTGCCATATTCATACTCTCATTAGCCCACTTCATCTACAGTATAATGGCATCTTTTAACAACTCACTCACTAGCTCACTAATTATGAATCATTTGTTTAATGTGTGCAAGAATGGAGGTGTAAAAATGGCACGTTTTGCTTTTTTTTTGCTTTTTTTGCTTTTTTTGCTTTTGCGTGTTGGGGGTAATGAGTGGGACTATTTCTTGGCCGGGAAAATTAACTTCCTGGAATGTTTGTTGGTTGACTAACAACTTAGAGGTGACAGCAAGACCCTAGGAAATACGCAGTAATTAGCCAAACTGTATTCCCTTAAGATTCCCTTAGCTTGGCTCATAGACAGCCAGCTTCATATGAAACTGGGAGATATGAAACGTATTAATCCATCAGCAGCTGAGAAGGTGCACAATCCCAAATCTCTCTCAAAGTCATAACCGATTCTTAATTCGCAGAATAAGAAAGAACGAGAACCTGGGTACCTGCTACTGAGTTTGGACGGGGCAGCGCAAGAGAGGAGGTGCTGTGCAAATGGTGCTGTGGGAGGGGCCGTTTCGGTGCTGGTGGAGTTCTGGGCTCCATGATGTCCATTCTAGGTAAGGCCTCATCTGGCTGGGTTGTGAGATTGTCCCTGGTTGGCCTGGGATGGCGGTCCTCATTTGTATGGCCCATTACGCCACCACTTCCCTCTGGGCCTTCGTCCTTACCCAGACCCTCAGTGGAGGTGCTGCGCTCCTCATTCTCAGAAGAACTAGTGATTGTTGCTGTGCAGCGGAAAGAAAAATATGGTTAACAGAGCCAAGAAAAGAAAAAAAAAAAACAACAACATCTGGCATGTCACTGCTTATATGCACATCCTCATAAATGACTAAAGACAAAAAGTTAAGCAATAGCTTCAACATCATCAAAAACACATTTATTCAATCTACAATGAAATACACCCTTTTTTGTTTTACTCACAAGTCATCAATCAATAAGTTTCATTGTACTTGATGAGCCCTCTACCTTTTTGTGTTCAACTATAAATACAAACTCTATTTAAAGAGAAAAAAAGTGTCCTATTTTGGGAGAATCAGACCCGTAAGCAACAAAGACAGCAGTGTCCCAGTTTTGACAGGAGGGAGCTGAAGCCTGAAGGCTGAAGTGGCACAGACAAACAGAGAAACTGGCTGTGGGGTAGAGGTGCACATTTTACATAGATAGTGATGTTGCATCTCCCTAACTTTGAGAGTGTAGGAAGGTGTGGCAAACACCAGGAGAGTCATATTTGATTTCCCGATTCCATATTATAGCCCATGTTTGTTTAGCTAACCATTTGGTTTTTTTTAAACTTCTGATGATGCACGACTAGGCATCTGTGTTGGACGTGCGTCACTATGTGTAAAAAAAAAAGAAGAAGAAGAAGAAAAAAAACCCACAATTTGAAGTCCTGTAATATGAACAGATACCATCTGGAGACACAGAGCAGCAGCAGATCTCACCTATAATTCCACTATCCTTGCTCTCCAACGTTGAGGTGGGGCTTTGAGATGGAGGCCCTGGACTGCTCCCAGTCATGAGTCCACAAGGAGGGCAAGGGGCTGGGCTGGATGCAGGGCTAGAGAGGGTTCCACTGGGACTGCTGCTAGAGCCACAGTGGGGAGAAGGTAAAGGTAAAGGCTGGGGCAAAGACTGGCCTCCCGCACTGGTGCTCAGGGTGGACGAGGGGCTCTCTGAGCAGGGTGAGGCTGTGCTGCAGGTCAGGGTGGAGCTGGGACTCCCCCCCTGAGCAGAGGAATCATACTGGGGAAAAAAAACCAGAGAAGAGAAAGGGTTAGAAAAAGTTAAGCCATAAATAAAGGTGGAAAAAAGGCTCTGTGGAACAATATTTGAGCATGTTTAAGTGAAATTCCTCTATGTTGAAAGTGGAGTAAATTAGCAGTGCCAATTTCAAACCTTTTAACAGCACTTCACTCCTCGTGACACTGTTGGCCTTCTTGCGCAGCGTTATTTGCAATAGTGAGTGAATATGTTTGAGCGTGCATGCAGATGGGAATTGAAAAGATAATTCCAGTTATTTTCATCCTTGCTGTCATTTCCCAGTTTTTCTTTTTTCTAAAGATGACTGGCTGTCGTCAAAACTAAAATCAATCACTGCAGACATTCAGAATTTACCACGCTCTGGGGTTTTTTGCGATGTACCACACAGAGGAAAGACAAAAAAAGTGCAAAAAAGAAATCACGCCATCAGTCTAAACGATGTTACTGATTAAAACAGCACACCTAAATTTTAAGTAGGGAAATCGAAAAAGGCAAGTATTATACTCGCTTTTCGAACACGCAACTTTTTTTAAGTCACCTCTGATGAGTAAATTCAAGATACTCAGACCTGACTTCGCATACTTGCCAATGCAATAACTATAACACGGGAAGTAAGTATTTAACCCTTTAAAGCCTGCAACATGAAATACTTGCCAGAAATTTCTATTTTATTTAAATTTATAAATTGAGTGTTAATTAAACCTTAAATATAGGAGTTTTAATTTGTTATATATTTGTTACATTCAGCATTTTTCTGCAGTTTATCATTTAAAAACATATTGTGGAATTTAAATTTTCCTGTTAGGAAAAAAAAATCATATTTATGATGCAGAAGTAAGAAAAACTGTATAAAATGTATAAAATATGATACATTGGACATTAAGGGGTTAATAGTGCAAAAAAATTACAAAGCTAAGGGCCAGGCTGGAAAAAATGGATGCAGTAATGAAAACAAATCTTCTATCATACCCATCAATAAAAAAGCCTTCAACTTTTAAACTCACCTTTTGAGAGAACAGAAAACACATATGCACACATAATAGCAAGTGCACATCACTACAGCAGCACTGCGGTGAGTTACATTATATAAGAAAGACTGTGACGTTTTTCTTTAGGTTGTCAAAGGGGTCTTGGTTCTAGCTCGTACATTTTAATGAATGCTTTTAATCTATTGAGTTTCTCCACTGGTCTTTAAAAATACATGTCTACATCATATAAAAATTCATAGCATTTACCAATTAAGGGAGCGAGAATTGAAAAATGTTTGAATTCACATTTTTTTAACAGACGGGCACAAAAAACAAAAAGGAGTCTTTTATCCTTTCATTTGATCACGTGCATTTCAGGTCTCTTCATTACTGATGCAACCTTTCTGCAACACAGAGAATGTATGGAGACAAGGCAGCAGAGTTTAAACAGCTCACTGTTATTCCCTTTATACCAAAGCCTCATCTATCTTAGCCAGGACAACCCACATTCCTCATATGAGCTTTGCTATCTCTGTGAAACTGACTGAATCTGGAGCTCAGGTGGTGGAATGAGGCTGCGAAAATGGGCCATGGCTGAAGCATGCAAAGGCAAAAAGATCGAAAGACATTCGCACAAACAATAACTCTTTATACACAGAGCTTAAACTAATCAGGTACTGAGTGTAAAAGCCATGCGGACACATGGCAAAGCAATTAATAATGATGCAAAATACATACAGAGTGATTTGAGTGCTCAAAGCACACACTCACACAGTACACAATGAGTTCTGTGCAGCTGCATTTTAAAATGCAGTCTAATTATCTTTAATAAGCTTGATTCAAATGTTTAAAGAAGATTGTGAGGGCAATCGTTGTTTTTCTTTTACACCATCCATTCTCCTTTTCTATGCCATGGCAGTATGGGGCCAGTTAATCAATATGTGGCCTTACCTTCTTTTCCCTCCTGTCCTCCATAGGAGAGCTAGCAGTACCGGGCGTTGTTTCTCCCAATAAGAAGCATAGTCTGGTCATTAGTTCCTGGTTAGAGAGGGAGGAGCCAGGCTGTGGCTCCACGTGGAGGTCTGGAGCATACACACATTCGGGACACAGGGATTAACAAGCATGAAAAAACACAGCGGGCCAAATGAAGCCACCGACAAACCGATGCTGCAGATTGAGCACAGCTCCCTTTTAGAGCTTCCCACCCAGCAGCATCAGGCAGTGGACTGCAAGAAATGTATGCATCCACAGGTCAGCGCAGCCCCAGCTGCACTGATTACGGATGCACAGACAGTGGCTTTCCAGTCCCCGGGTTGACGCAGCAGCAGCGAGAGGTTGTGTGAGGTTGTGAGTTTGCCCGTGCTCACGCCTGCCAGGTGCTCTCGGTTAAGAGACGGGTTGTGAATTTCAATGAGCTCGGCGTCGACTCTGGAGCAGAAAGAAGGAGTGCCTCGGCTCTGCCTCCACTGTCGTTCCTAGAGACTGGCTGACAAAGGCCATGTGCAGCATTCATTTATCACTGTTTAAGGCTCCCCTATGCTCTGACCTCCAACCCCTGCTCCTTTAAGGTCCATGCTTACTTCAGCAAGTAAACAGTTTTCGCGTCTCTGCGCTTTACCCGGACGAGCGATACATTCGTTCATTCTCGCACCTCATCTGTGTGCTGTTATCAGCTGAGTAACATGCATATTGAGTAGGCATATAAACAGGATGACAGGACATCATGGATTACAGGAACAGCTCACTCCTCCACGCAAACATCTTTTCATTTAGACATCACATTCAGTCCACTCAGTCGTTCTCTTTCTGGCTCACTCTCACGCTTTAAAGACACTACATCACTCTTAAAGACAAACAAATTGTGTACAAAACACAAGTCAAACCCTGAGAGGAAAAGGGTCAGTTCTGAGAATCAAGTGTGGTCTTTTTTTTTTGTCTGCTTTTTGTTTTGTTTTGTTTTTGTTTTGGAAGGTGCCCCAGTTACAACCTTCCTTAGTGTAGCCTTTGTTGGTACTTTTTTCACAGCTTGGGCATCTGCTGAATATTTGGGCAGGATGTGTATTGCAGCGAGGGGGGAGGAGGGAAAACTTTGCATTTAGTCAGCAGTGCACTGCGATCCAATCTGGAGTAACATGAGGACACACCGAATGTCCAGTTCTATTCATCAAACCACCTAGCAGTTGCCATTGGAAACGGGAAGCTGAGAGGTGCCTGGCAACCAGGATGGAAGATGCCTCGTGAAATCTGTTTAGCCCAAGGGTAGCCCTCTGGCCAGAAACACAGAGAAAGCTGGCAGAGAGGTCAGTGTTTACACCATTATTGCTAACCTTAACTGTGTAAAGCAACATACAAAGAAGCCAGGGCAACGACTCAAGAGAAACTGGAATAAAACAAATCCACTCTCAGCCATCCCATGAAAATGACACAGGCACCACTATCCTTATATACATCTTACAGAGGAAAAAAACTCAGCAAAGCCTTTTAGATGTAATTAACCTGCCCTCATTTTCTCTTGAATCTCTTTCTCATTCATTCTCTCTCACCTATAGCCCTATTCTCATTCAGCTCCACTGATCAACACCTGCCAAAACAAAACAAAACACACACACGACGATGCTATACCCACGCCCACACGCTCCCGTTCTCACCTCTGTGGTCTGCTTTGCCACGGCATGAGGCAAAGACGAGTGGCTCTCTTGCGCTGGAAGAGCCATCCACATACTCCAGCCTCCTTACCCGTCCTTTGGCCACAGCAAAGAGGCAGAAGGGAGAGGGAGGGAGGGAG
>NW_024582556.1:683091-697512 GCF_018398535.1 Haplochromis burtoni | reverse complement strand
GAGGGAGGGAGGGAGAGCAGGCAGGGTGGGAGGGGGGATGGATTGAGGGTGGAGGTAGGGAGGGATATGAAAGAAAGTGAGAGAGAGGGAGGGCGAGAGAGAGACACAGAGAGAGAGAGAGAGAGAGAGAGAAATTAAGCCTCCTCAGATGAGATCTGTGGTGCAGAATTTGAATTGTGTCCCATGAGTATAAAGAAGAATGTATACAGTGTAAGCCATGAATACAAACAGTGCAACATTCACTGGACTGTGGGCGGATATCTATAATATATTAACACCACAAATGTGTGTGTGTGTGTGTGTGTGTGTGGTAGGGACAGCGGTGCACTCTGATGTGTGTGGGTGTGTCTCACTTTATGCAATATCTCAGTGTTTTTTGAGGTGCAGATTCTTCAGCACTGGAGCCCGTTTGAGGATGAGATGTTTGCGTACACTGACATGTTTTTTTTTAATACTCAAGGCTTCTTAGTGTTTGAATCACGCATGTGAATCAACTCAGAAACACTCGGAAGTCTAACATACCGTTCAATATTTGATCGCCAAAGAAACAAAAGCCATGACACTCTAATATAGATTTAGATATATTTTTTCACTTACTGCAATTTTCAATCTCATATTTGCTCGGGTGGGAAAACAAGGCAGTGCTACATGTAATGAAATGCAATAGCACCTTTTTTTGAATGGCTGTACTTACTGCAGCACACTGCCACCTGGTGTTCCCTCTAAGGTCGGTAAATGTAAAGTTAACTTTCTTACATGCAGCAAATTTAGATGGATTCAAATATGGAAAATATCGCAGAACATGAGGGTTTTTTTTAAGATTATTACTACTGAAAATATTTACTCTTTGTTCCATGTATTTATAAGCTTTAAAATATTTAAAATTCACAAAAGAATATGCAAATCAAGGAAATTTCCGTATAAGATACTATAAAATTTGTGCTCTAATATTTCTTTTGATTGACCTACTATGAAGAATGCTGTACGTACAGAGTTGCTCACCTTAAACCTGACATTAACCAGTATATACAAGCAGGTTGCTTTGTGAGCTACAACTGAGCTTTCAAAAACAATAAAGAAAATTTGAAAGTACCAGTTTGCATACACTGAGCATTAGCATTTTACAGGTAGTTAAGTGGTACCTTAATATAAATCACAGTGTAACTTTAATGACATTGAAAAAGTAAATCCGTAAAAAGTAACTACACCTTTTTTAAAATCTAAGGTTTTACATATCATGAGAAGAAAGTAAAGTAGATGAATACATTCTCAGAAGAACAACATCACATAAATATTACAATATGTCATTATTTATGTAACATCAACTAAGGCAAAACACAGTAGCAGTCTTGTGAAGGAGACCTTTAGTGCTTCCATAGGAAGTGCATCTGTTAGCAGGGGGTGCTGCTATCAAATGCACTTAAATAAATGCCCTTCAAGTCAATTATACTACACCGAACACCACTAGTGGAAAACATGCAGGGCAGTCTTTCCAGGAGTGGACATCCCTGACAAATTCACTCAGAGGAACTGAGTACTGCATGATCTCAGACTCTACAGCCCTCAGGTGACATGTTAAATGTTAAAGTTCATGACAGTACAATTAGAAAATGATTAAATAAGCATGACTTGTTGGGAAGGGTCTACAGGAGAAAGCACATGTCGGCATAGATTAGGTTTACAAAGTTACATATGAACAAATCACAAGACTTCTGGAACAATGTCCTTTGTACAGATAAGACCAACATGGAGATGAATCACAGCACCACGTTCGGAGAAAACCAAACACAGCATATCAGCACAAACACCTCATAGCAGCTGTGAAGCACGGTGGTGGAGCGGTGATGATTTGGGCTTGCTATGCAGCCACAGGACCTGGACACCTTGCAGTCATTGACCATGAACTCCTCTGAACGCCAAAGTATTCAAGAGTCAAATGTGAAACCATTCTGACAGCTAAAACTGAAGCTGGTTCATGCAACAGGACAATGATCCCAAGCCCAGCAACAAATCTCCAACAGAATGGCTTAAAAAAGAAAAGAATCGAGATGATGAAATGCCCCAGTCAAGGCCCAGTCTGCAAACAAACTGAAATACTGCAGCAGGAGAGCTGTCTGCAAGTAAATGCTCACAAACCTCAATGAACTGAAACAATGCTGTAAAGAAGAGTGGGACAAAATTGCTCCAACAATGTGAGAGCCTGATAAAGTCATACCAAGTTATTGCTGGTAGAAGTGGTTTTACAAGCTACTGGGGTTTACTTAGTTTTTCACACACTGCTCCTGCACTCTGGCTCAGTTTTTGCTATATGAAAATAAATACACAGTGTAACACATGTTGCTGCTGCGTGTAAATTATTTTATAATCTGCTAACGACAAGGTCATTTTTAAAAGGATATCCTGATACGTAAAACCTTCGAATTCAAAGAGGACGTAGTTTCTTTATCACATAACTGAATCACGTCACGTGATTCTGCTTCTGCACTTTTTGTCATTTTTGGTTTATTGAAGCTTTGATGAGACAGATTGACAGGAAATATGGGAATCAAGAGAAAAGGCAATACCAGGTAACAATGCTTTTCTGCAACAATCAAACACAGATCACGTGAAATGGATTTCGGTCTGTCGGCTAACGTGTGCCCCAATTCACAGTTGTTTGAATAAGTAAAAACACATTTTGTTTGTCATGCCAACAGTAGATGTGATGCATGTGATAATAAGCTGGCCTCAAATTAATGGTTGGTTTATTTTCTCTTTCATCGTGACCAAAAATGTGACTTAATATCTTACACATTGATCCAAAATAGTACAATATTTCAAAAATGACCCACCTAATTGAGGTTTCTTGCCTTAAGTTATCTCAATTAATTATTTACTCTGACAATCTGTCAACATGCTTTTGAGCCCTAGAGGCACGGTTTGTATGCACTTGGATTTTCTGTCACATGTATGGAACAGCTGAACGCACAGACGATCCCCGCTAATCAAGGCAAACCCGTGAAAGCATGCTGTTATTTTTGCAGCTAGTCCCTGACGCACACCTCCTTGTCACTCTCAGTTACATACAGCACATCCAGACCACGCTTTTGTTTGGATGATCATCTCAAGTGAACCCACCTGGGAACTTGCTGCACGACTGGGAGGGAACAATGTCGGCCTGGTGAGGGAGAAGAGGGGAGGAGGGCAAAGAAATGGACACGCCCTTGGTCAGTCTCTTTTGTTTTGCTGAGTTTTTGGTGCAGCCGCCATCGTGGTCCTGGAAGTGAGAGGCGCGCTGGCCGCTGCCTCTCTGCAAGGTGCTGTGGGCATACACCTCGTCACCTGCGTGGAACGCATAGGCGGGTGTAGAGAGAAGACAGAGGTGGGCAGGTGTTGAGGTAAAAGCAGAGTTAGTGCAGTTACAGTAGATCTAGGATATCACAAGAAGAGAATAAGCCTATTAAATATGTCTCACAGAAGGCTGCGACACAGCAAACACATCGTGTCTCCAGGCATATTTCCCAGTGAGGTAATGGAAAGTTGGCATTGCTGGATCATCTATTTAAAGAATTGGGATCACGCTCATTAAACTGGCTACAGTTATTCTCTCTTAATACTTCAATCATTTTCATATCCACTCTTATTACAGCCTTTAAAGAGACATTATAATTCCCAAAGCCATGTGATTAGAGAGACTCACTTATATACTGATTATATATCATTGCCATAGTTTGCCCTGTAGCAAAATTAAGCAATTTACTACCTTCTTCTTTGAATGAGTGTGTTTTACCACTAGCCAAATAAGTAGTCAGAACTGCATTGCCTAATCTATGAATTCATCTATTATGCTGTTGCATAATACCTGAAAGTGTGGAATGATCATAGCCTTTTAATGGCAAGCTTTAAAGAAGGAGGCAGAAAGTGGCATCTCTCTGCAAATGATCAGAGAAGAGCCAGTGTACTGTAAACACACTTTATCATTTTAATGAGACTGACACAGTTCTCTATCAGCCTCTCTGGTCTTTCTACCCAGTGGAGCACACTATCAAATATTGATGGGCAACATAGTTGCTCTAATACCCAGCTCTACTTATGTTTATGTATCTCCGCAACACACTCTGGAATCACATCTTTACTGCAGCGAGTTGACAAGTGTACACTTTTAAAATAAAAAAAATTAAAAAACAAACAGCTTCATTTCATCTGCGACAGAGAATCCTAAAGAACACTGAACTTATGTACAGGAGACACAACAGCCTCATGCCAAGTGCACAGATACATCTGCTGGACTCACAAATTCTTCTGGTGTTCAACGTGTGTTTAGTAGGTCAGGATGTTTGCTTAACCCACTCTAACTTCGTCTGACACACTTTAAATTCAAGCACCGGGACACTGTGTGAAGGACGGAACACACTGATGAATTAGGCTAATTGAAATGACTCTACTTAAATCACCCAAGAGAAGAGAGAACCTGAATATTACCATCAAACAACACCAGAATGAGTGTGCACAACATAACATACATTTTCCATTTACAGTATTGTGACCTCCAAACAAAAGGGGCATTCAGTTAAAAAAAACATCTGCTAAAAGTTGCAATATTATTTTGTTCAGCATGCATGCCTCATTTTTGCTTCACTGGTACTTCCAGTGGTTTTGTTTCTACCTGAGTGCCTTTGGCTCTTTTTCTCCCCTCGTTTTCCTCCTCCATCTCTCTTGTTTCCAAAAACTGCTCTGAACATAGCTGGGCTGTTGCTTCACCGTCTACTGACTGTGGAAGGGAAAAAAGTTAAATGTTCATTTGAATTAGGGGCACATTATTCAGACAAAATTACCCCCGCTGTTAGTTCTTAATTCAGCTGCCACATTTAAATGGTGTTTTTATTTTAATACCATGATCTATATATATAGTCTTTAACAAATAGTTTGCACGAATTATTATAGTAAGCTAGATATGAAAAAATTAGCATCCCAAAATTCTCAGATTACCTGCTCTTAAGTCTTCTTTGATGCCTCCATGTCCTCACATATATCCACAGGAAGCTGATGGAGGAGCATTTAAACTCGCGGAGTCCAATTAAGAAGTGTTTCACCTCCAGAAAATGATGGGAGAAGGGGGTCGTCTTGCACATGCGCATTGGCCCTGTGTTCCACATTTGATGGAAATCTGTCTATGCATTTGATACATCTTATCCTATCCTTTTATGTTTTTTGTGTCTTTATCCCATTTTGATGTTTGAACTTAATGAAACTGCCATTTTTTATTTTTTATTATTCGCTGTAATCTATATCTCTCATACTATGCCAGGCCAGCTAATAATAGTTTGTGCTCAAACTCATTTAAATTAGTTTTTGATAATTATTTTAAGAGTAGCCTAACTTCGTGTAATTTTCTAAGGAAGCTGGAGTGAATATCAAAGCAGCGCACTCGGACATTACGTTAAATACATGCCGTGATCCATTTTGAACACCAGGGGACGACAGCGCAAATTACAAGTTCCTAACCGGCCTCAAGGGGGCGACAATGAGCCGCCACCGGCATCCTTTATAATCCGGATGATAACCTCAGAGCAGTCCTTTCGCTGCCTGTGCTCTCGTGTGTTGCAGCAAGTGAAAGGCGTTCTTGTGAACTTTATAATGCGTAACCTCGGCGGTTCATTCACCTTACCTGACATGACCTACTGTAAGTATATTCAGGCGCCCTGTCGAGTTAAAGACAGCTAAGTTAGTGACGTCTGTTCTGTTGAGTTTTATGGTGAATCAACGGACACGTGTAAAATGAGCTCGAGCCATTTTGTGTCACGAGTTAGAAAATATTTTGTGCAAAATAATCCCGGCTTCTTAGTTTTGCTCCAGACTAACGGCTACGTGAGCGAAATGAGCAGTAACACGGGGCTAAATATGATGCCTCGTGCCATGAGAGAGAGCTGATTTTAAAAAAGGTTAATGGATACTCGTTAACGATACCAGATTTAGCATAGCACCGGATGTGCTCCATTATTGCTAGTTAGCTCATGTTAATTCTAACATGAGCTTTGTAACTAATATTTTCCATGCGCATATCTGCTAAACCTGTTCTGACCTTGATTAAAAGTGTTAAAGCGTTTTTTAACGTATTTTTTTGCACTTTTAAAGCAGATCATCCCGCTGGATGAATACCTGTATGAGCCAGCTGCGGATGACTGATGTGTTTCAGCATGATGCACTAGTGATGCCAGTAGCTGTGTATTACATGACCTGAGACGACAGCTGACAAGCAGTGTGCGAACATGTATGTATTGAGTTTACATTGTAACGACTTTGCTACTGTTTAGTAAAGTGACCAAGCCTGTCCTCGGACCACATCTTTGACAGCCTGGGCTCTCTGCTGTGAGTTCCTGGGTTATAACATTTAGATGTAATATTAAATGTCCCTGCGCTTTCTGATCGCTCTTTTTCCATGGCGTCTCAGATTGAAGAAGGGAGGATAAAATGTTTGTTTTAACATGCCAGCACACAAAAACCTTAATTACATATTCTTGTAAAGAGACTGTATCATGTATAATTTTTTTTTCCTCCTTCAGACGTATGAAGGATATGTATAAGGCACGGGGTAATAAAACCAGAGCTGCGAGAGGCTGACAAGCTGTGGACCAACGCTGAGAATGCTGGTGAGCGCTTAAAATGTTTTAACTGGGGTTGTACATGAATTTGCATCCACTGATAGACCTGGAGCAGACTTCTTTGGCTTCTGGGTTTGCATAGAGATGCTAAACTGAGCCTTCCTCGCGCTTTCTGACTGCTTCATTTTTATAGCAGCACAGATTGAATAGAGGAATACATTTTAAGCTTGTTAGGAATGGTCAGAGGTTGGGTTCACATGGGGATACGTGGTGTGACGTGACAGCTTTAAGTATTCACCCACTAAATACATTAATACCTGCACATGCTTTCAAGACAGATTTACAGGGTAGTGGTTTCTAGACGGACTGTGGTGGTCACTGTTGACTGAAGGCATTGATGAGATCTTACTTTAAATTGTTTATTGCAGGATCGCTGATATCTTTATGCAGTTGGATGTTTACATTTTCTAATATATTTATTTAATATTTTACCCCTTCTTACAGATAATGGGTGGGATGCATTGTAAAAAGCAAATGGAGCTTGGCCCAGTGGGACATCTTCACTTCCTCTGTTGCCAAAGAAACCGAAGAGCAAGTTTGTAATTGTCATGTTGTGGTTTCAGTGCTGCATTTATAGCAGGTCTTCATTTGCCAGCAAGATTTGTGTTGTATAAACCTGACTTTTTTTTTTTTTTAATTTAAATAAAATTATTCAACCATATTTTCATGAGTACTTTTGTGAATGTAAGTCTGTGGGGAAAGTATTCAACACTTTACAACTCCTGCCTCATGGGGCTTCATACTGTAAAGACCCTACATTAATACAGAAAACCGTGCATCAGTAAGTCACTGTAAAGTGACAATTAGGAATTTTTCTTGGATTATTGTAACTATAGTTGACTCTCTTTCAAAATACTAGACTGGTGGCTGCGCTGCCATATAGCTGAACTACAGCCATTCCCAAAGGCAGGTACCACCTGTCACTGGGGAATAAATTTCAATATGGGTAGTCAATGTCAGTAATGAGTAATATCAAACTGACCACCTATTACCAGTTTTATATAAATGTACTGAATGCCTTTTACTGTAGTCCACACTGAAGTATAGCACTTCTGCTATATTTCTGTTAGTATTTAGAATAAAAATGCAGACATGTGTACATGTTAGTTTTTGATTGCTAGTGAAAATTATTTTCTTTACAAATAACTCACTGAACTAACAGTCACTCAATATGTTCATACTCATATTGCCTTCTTGGTAACTTTTTATTTTTTTTACACCAGCCAATCGCAAAATGAGTCGAGGCATTTAGGTATGCAGATTACCTACTGAAATTCAAACATCAGAAATGTAAAGTTTTGTTTTAAGTGAAACTGCTGGTCCAGTGGGATGATTCTTCACAACCATCTCTAGGATTTACAGGTCTGACTACTTAGAAGTGATAGGAAGACGACAGTAACTGAAAGACTGAAAAGACCAAAGTGGGTGGCTGCGTTGGGTCAATGCTGATTTGTCTTCACTGTGGTTTCACATTTATGCTTTTGTTTTTGTATCAAGTATTAAGCTGGCTGCTATGAAAATATAATTAAAAAACAAGTTTTCTATTGAAAAAAACACTTTATTGCATAAGTTGACCAAATATAAAACAACCTAAAATAATACAAAAGGTGGGTTATAAGAAGACACCTGGAGTAAAGATCACAATAAATTGTGGATCCAATTTGTTGTGTTGTGAAAACTGATGAGCCATCTTTCATTGAAGAAAAAAACAAAAACGGACTTGTAAAAGAAACGTCACAAAAATCTGAGTGGAACCTATACCAATAGTAACACTTTGTTCTAAAAAATTTGTCCTCTCCACATTAAACCCCATATTTCTGGATATACAAAACACTTAAAAACATTATCCACTGCTTTCAACCTCAAGTCATAGATCCTTTACTTCTTAAAACACTAATGAGCACACTCAAGCTGTGAAAGGGAACCACATCAGAAAAAGCAGTGGCCTAACCTCTGATTTCTCCATAGTGCCCTTTATTTTTGTTCCTACAGAATGAGATGGGACTACAAAACTCCACCTCATTGTCCAGTGCATCTTCAGACCTGATGTACAGAAACCAGGTCAAACCAAGCTCTGATCTAAGAGGAAATCCCTCCTCTGAGTGGAAAGCATGTATTGACCTTTGGATTCAAAAACTATTCATCAGTCTTTTCCTCGCCTTGGTAATGCCTGTACTCTGGCCTGAGCTCCCAGGTGTTCTTGTGTGTTCCCTTCACATTGTAGATGCCAATATCACGCAGGATTTCCTTCAAGTAAATCTGAGAAGAAAAACAATATGAGATAATATTCTTGAGAATTAAAGCTAAATGTAAAAGTAGCTTTTTGAGCCAATAGTACTGTTTCAAATGAGTTATAACCGAGCTCTCAAGTCTTACCACAGGCTGCTTGGTGATATCCACTAAGTCTTTGATGTTGTAGTACTGATGCTTCTCAAAAGCAGAAAACAACATGTCCAACACTTGCTGCTTGTCAGCTCGGGCTCTCTTGCCCTCCTCCTTCTTCTTCCTCTCATACTCACGCTGCAGCAAAAACAGGCAGAAGTCAGCTAAACAACAATTATCTAATTACTGCGCATGGAAGACTGATAATACTCTGGGCTATCGAAAAGACCATATATCATCTAAATTGATCAGGTGTGGGACTTGGCAAATTTGCTTGTTGAGAATTCAAAGTTAGCTCCCCATAGCAACAGCTCAACTTCTATATACATTCAATAAGGAAATACTGCACAATATCTCTTAAGTGCTTCATTAGATCTCAAGGGATTAATTAATTGATGCTAAATTTATTACTTTGAAAAGCAACTTAAGCTGTCTAGAACCACGAGGAGATACCAAAAGTACACAAACAGATAAACTGGTCATCAGTTCTGCTTAATGCGTTCTGAAGGGATTTAGACAGTAAGTCACACAAAGTGAAAAATAACACATCTTTTATATTCTATGTTGAAACAATGCTTATTGACTTGTATTGTAGCAGAGAGTGTGTCTGCAGCTGTTTGTTTGCCTCTGTCTGCCTTTAAGTTTAGTCAGAGAAGACTAAAGATTTAACAGCAAAGTGAGATAATATATAATTTGCACTCATTTTCTAAAAAATGTAGTAGATTTTCCTTCATTTTCCATTTATATCCATGGAAAGTCAACACATGTGAAAAGATTAACAATTAGGGGCCAGTTTACAGAATTTTAATATGAGAATAGGTTTTCCTTTTTTTCATATTAACTGCTTTTATCTGTATGTTTTTTGTGATACTCCAATCTCCCATATTTTGTTTATAATTAGAAATCAAAAATATGGGGCACTGATGAAATATGCATATTTAATGGGGGATGAAATAATCGTGCTGGGAAGTACTATGTGAAGTGGGACATGTGGTCACCTTGTGTGTGAATCCTGTAGAGCATGTGGTCAAAAACAACTAAGAACATACTAAAGGCAGTAAAATGTAACAAGAAAATTCTTGGCCAGATGTCAGTTAATTGTGTCTCTTGCGTGAACTAAACCTAACGTGAAAAGTGTAGAAAGTGAGTGTAACAATAAACAGATTTCTCTGTTGGGTTTCTTACATTGTAATCGTGGTTGGCCACAGGTTTATAGTTGTTGGTCACAGCTTTTTCCAGCTGTTGAGACAGCCTGGCCGGTTTGGAGGACTCTTCAATTTGTAACCTGTTAGAGAGACAGGGAGAAGTACTTTACCTGGTAAGTATAAAATATAGATGAAACAAATATAAATGAATTTCTAGTAAAACATCCACATGTATGCAGTATTAAGACATTCTGATACAAGACAATCCATGCTATTTCATGTAACTTTAAGTGTTAAATGCTCACCTCTTCAACCTCATATAGCTTTCACTGACAGCAGGCCTGCATTCTGCTCTCTGCACTACCACTCCCTCCAAGGTTATTTTATCTGAAAGAGAGTGCAGCTAATTAAAAACTTGATACAGACTTTTAGTCCATGTGCACCACTGCATTTACGGCATAATTTTAAGAGAGAAGGGATAGAAACAAATGCTGTAAATTAATAAGTGGAAACAGTTTAGAAACAAGAAAGAAAAAAATCCTTTGCTAGGTGCTGTATGAGAAACTACATCAGAGTAGAATCCAGCATAATGCCATTGTTTGCGGACATGAACCCCCCCCCAAAGAAAACAAACCAAACCAAACCAAAGTGACTTGTGGATACGGAGAGTATAATCCTGGCTTAAGTGTTAACAGAACTCCTTCCTGGTTTTCTAGGAACCCATTAGTTATTTGATACCTCAGCCCTTCGAGGCAGCGGCTTTCAGTGTAGCCAGCACGTACCGTTTTCTATTGCAAATGCATAAGAAGCTAATAATCTTGTGTGCTCCATAGACTATTTATGTGCACAAGACCGAAGGCCGCTCAACCACTCTTACTCAAAATTCCCCAAACTACAGACTAAAAACAAAAAGCTTCCAGTACCAAAAACCTCTGCCACTTCTAATTAGTAAATATTAGAGTTTATACATGCACATGTGTTTTGACCACACTTAATTCTTGTTAAATCACCACATTTCTTGTGCTTGTAGTTCTGTAAAAACACTGTTTTTACATTGTTCACCAAGGCTCAGAATAGTTCTTCACTTACTGCTTTAGTCGGAAAAATGCACACATCTGTACTGTAAATAATCACGTTTGTTTTGCACCATCGCAATCAGAATTATCTTTTAAAACCCTTCCTATAGTTAATAAAGCTCTCAAGTGTCTATAACCCGATTAGGCCTGTCAGGTCACCACGTGCAGATCTTTAAACTATTCTCAGAATTACATCTAAATGTGCTGAAGTCCTATTACTGAGGTCTTATTCTTCAGACAAGCTGTCTGTTTACCAATAGTCAGGTACCACTATGGGCACATTTATAGTTTTTATTTTCAATTTTCTTTTTACATTTTTATTTCATTTTGACTTTTTGTTTTAAGTACAGTTTAGTTTCCTGAATGGATTTTCTTTTTTCACTTAACTTTTTGTTTGAAATCTCTTTGTTTTAGTTTAGTTTTTAGTAGTTTATTAGACAAGACTCACAAAATAATTTCAGTTAGTTTTAATTTTTTTTCCTCCAAAACTTTATTTATTTCAGTTAACTAAAACAATTTTTCTATATCTAGATTTAGTTTTTAACTTCACTTAACTGTAATAACAATTGTTTACATTAAAAAAACCAAAACCCTTTTGATTCTCAAGCTCATGAATTTGAATTATGCGTCTGCAGGAAATCTAGGTTGTAACTTATGAAGCAACTGGAAATTCCTTTTATCCCTACGCCACATGTCAGGTAAACACAGCCTGCCACAACTGAGTTGCAGTGATGATGGTTAAGAGGAGTTTTCTGCTACGTTGTAAGTTACTACGTAGATTTCTTCCAGAAGTCAAAATCATGCTTTACACTTAATAACTGTGTGTTAACTTCCGTTTTATTTTATTTGTAACATTTTGTTATATTTATTGCTTTAAGGTACTGTAGCTCTACACAGGTTTTTATCTTTTATGGTGATAAATTGATATGGCGATTTTCCAGTTTCATTGTACTACATAGTACTCTTGTACTATGTATGACTGTGCAATGGCAATAAAGATATCTTATAACACTGAGTTTAAGTGATGAATGAAATGTGCTATAAAAAACTGACACTTTTTTTTTTTTTTTTAATTTAACAAAGTTCTTAAAATTGGCTACATTTACAAGTAGTTTTGAAGGATGAATGATTATGCAGACACACACACACACACACACATCAAATAACTGCCAAAAATACAACTGGACAGACATTACAATCGTCACTACACACAGCGCCATTCTCCTTAGCATGTAAATGGCTTTTTACTGTGATACCAAAAACTTCACTTGACGAGAAAAATAAACCCTCGCGTCTGATTCCTAAATCACTTCACTGACTTCATGAGCTGCTTTGTGCAACTTTGTCACTTGCTAGGTAAACGGAGGACTCACCTGGGCCTGTCCCTGCCCCCGAACCTGAGCTGCTGCCATCAGATCTCTCTTCTGACTGGCCTACAGGAAGGGAGGGAGGGATGGTGAACATGAAAAATACGAGGGATGGAAGGGATCCAACAGTAAGAACCACACCCAGGGTTTAGTCGCACACCAAAAATGTTTTTTAATTACACAACGCTTCTCATCACGATCTCTGGCAAATACAAATGCGTGCGCGTGAGCAAAGCAAGCATGGCCGCACAACAAGGGAGGACGGATGCCCTGTCCCACCACTGATACACATGCATAGCAGGGCTGCACAAATGCATCTCATTTGAAACTAAATATAAGAAAATATTACCAAACTGCTTTTCTAATTTAAACTATACACTTTTTTCCAATTAGACACAGTCACTTCTCATCTTTTCTGTTGCTCTACTAAAATGTTTAGATTTTACTACCTCATGACTTCCTCTCACTGCTTTTGCAGCTGTCTTCTTGATCACGTCTAAGTTCTTCAAACTTAATGCCTCGCTCAATGAACCATTTAAATTGTGCAGCCCTAAAATGCACACACATATAATATGCTGTCCCAAAGTAACCACTGCAGCTCAAGATCACCGGCATCCATAGCAAAATAATTAATTATGCAAAAATTGAAAACCTAATTATACTGAAAGAACAAAAGAGACTGATGAAATTCAAACTGAGCCAAACAATCCCATGCACAAAATCAACTCCAAATTCAGCAATGATTTGTGTTGATAAGCGTCCCTGCTATGTTAAATGATTCCCAAATTGGCTGTGCTGATTGGCAGTGAACTGAAAATGTCAACCCCCAACAAATGACAGACGATCAAACGCTGAAACTGACACATGTAGAGACAAACACAAATTAAACTGGATAAAGACAAAAGACTCTTCTGTTTTCCACTGAGTGTCCACTAATCCACGATGTAGAGTACACTTCTTGTGAGTACCCACTGTTAGGACTGTGGACAATGTGACACTCTAGGAAAAGTCTACAAAAAGTTCAGATCACACAAAGACAAAAAAGGGCAAGCAACAGGAAAACTGCATGAAGACAGCAAACTGTACAACGAGTAGCAAAATGGACGTCTCCATCTCCCAATCACAACTTACCTGTGATTCTAATGAGGTATTAGTTAACACAGAAAACTGATATTGCAATTAGGTCAAGCTCATCTTGCAGCAAAGAGGTTGAAAGCAGAGAAAAAGCAGTGGTAGATGAAAACAGAAAGTCACCTGATGAAGTCTCTGTGAAGACTGCCAATGTCTGACCTCCCACTGACTGCATGGTGAACGGGTGTTCGCGTGGTGCAGACACTGTCTTATCCTCTATACCGTCAATCACAGTCAGCTCTTCATTCAAAGTGAAAGACACCTGTAAATAGTCAATCACGTTATTTTTTTCTTTTTAGCAGCAGGACAGATTTACACACTTGGGATCTAGTTGCCATTTATAAGGTAGTAAACAGGGCTCACAGAAGTGATGCCACTGAGTACAAGAAATGCAGTTTCCAGGTACATGAATTTGCATTAGTGACATTGTTTCAAAGAAGCTTGTCCAAACCTATCCCCTCCAGTATCCCTAGCTTAATAAAAGGTTCAGGCAGCACTGCCAGCAACACTGCCTTTCAGGCTGATGATATCAGAGCCAGTCAAGCTGTTGTCCAGAGGTGCATCAGAACGCCAAAACTTAGTGCATGACACCAGTTCAACAGTGGGCAAACAAGAGGAATATGGCAAGTAGAGCTGGGCGATATAAGATTTTATCATATCACGATATGTTTTTTTTTTT
>NW_024582556.1:679080-680459 GCF_018398535.1 Haplochromis burtoni | reverse complement strand
AGAGGCACTGCGCATGCGCGCTTTACTCCCATTCTATCGCGATATTTCATTTTCCTATCGTTGCCTAACATTATACCGGTATTACCGTGAACGGTATAATATGGCCCAGCCCTAGTGATGAAGGCCTTATAATCACTATACAACCTCCAACCCCAGCAATCTCAGGTCTTTGTAAAGCAGCTCCACTGAAATCATTCTGCTGTATCATCTGGTATGGAAACTGCACCATAGAGGAATATGACACCCATCAGAGAGTGATGATGGAAGTTGAGTTTCCCTCCCTCCAGGAGATATATGAGCACCAATGCACTGCCTGAGCCCAATGGATCATTAAAGAGAAGTCACCACTCTAACCACAAACTGTTCAAACCTGTAAGAACTCCTGGCCTGGAAAACACTACAAATGGATCTTCAGTCTAAAATTGAAATTGGATGCAAAAGAGACATTGTCCAATCGCTATCAGGCTGCTGAACAAATTATGAAGTTTCTATTTATTTATGATTTATTAATATTAGTATTATTATTATTCTGTTGCCAGACATATGCTCTTTTACTTTTTGTTTGCACATATAGAAAACACTGGATTGCATTGTGTTTCCTTTATCATGATCTGCTAAGCTAGAGCTCTGCAATATAAACTTTTTCACCAACTTTTACTTGAATCTGTGATATGACAATAAAACTGGATCTGATACACTCATTTCCAATCCTCCCAATGAAAATGTGAACATTTTTAACTCGTCACTATAATCTTGTAAACTCATTTCCACCCACTAACTGTTCTTAATCTGTTTTGTTCACTGTTTTGCATGGTGTACCCTAAGTATTTAAACTTATCACTAACTATACACCTTGGATTTTCACTGTTACCCTATCATTCACACACATATTCGATGATGCTTCTATTGACTTTCTTTCCTCTTCTCTCCAGTGCACATCTTCACTTCTCCAGGCTCTATTTTGCCTGTTTTCTACTCTCATTGCAGATCACAATGTCATAATCCAAAGAGACTCCTGCCTGAGCTCATCTGTCAAGCTGTTCATCATCACATCAAAAAAAAAAAAAAAGGGGGGGGGCTCAGAGACAATGCAACCACATCCCGTGCTTAGACCATCTGTCACTCCTACCACACAGCTGAACACTGCCCTCATACACACGGCTGGGCCATATCATAACCTTCACGGTAATACCGGTATAATGTTAGGCAATGATAAGAAAATGAAATATCGCGATAGAGCAGGGGTCACCAACACGGTGCCCGCGGGCACCAGGTCGCCCGCAAGGACCACATGAGTCGCCCGCGGGCCTGTTCTAAAAATAGCTCACCATAACAACTTACCAGTAAGCTGCATCTATTTTTATTTTTTCTTGCTATTT